>NC_066870.1:1560358-1860358 GCF_022985175.1 Labeo rohita | reverse complement strand
GCTATAAAATGTATTTAAAAAATCATTTACAAGCAGTACTGACCAGTCCCGAGGAACCATATGAAGAAACATTTTGCAAAACATTCGAAAAAGTAAAAAAAGTAAAAGTACATAAATGCAACAATCGACTGGCTTTTGGGTAGTTCTGACATGACTGTCCGAAAGGAGAGGAAGCCTTTTGATGGTCACAGAATAAAGAAACTGCCTTGCGTCCTGAGCTCTTAGCGCCCCCTTTCGATCCGTAATCACCAGTGTAGGTAAATTTACATATCCGGATTATCTGACAGACACAATTTTTATTAATTACACAGGTATAGAAGACTAAATAAACATATAAAAAATTTAATTAAAATAATACAATAAATAAACGGATGAAGAATATAAGTCAAGGGAAAAACTGTATTCCAAACAATCATATTACAATGCGCTTCACAATGGCAGCAAGAATAGTGTTTTATATATATATATATATATATATATATATATATATATATATATATATATATATAGTTTCATGAAATTGAATTTACAAACAGACAGTGCAAATATAGCCATCTTTTCTGTACTAGCCTCTTTTCTTGCCGACTTTTTGCATGGCGTAGTAACTCCAGGCAGTGCAAAACTATATTTTATTAACTTGACATTGCTACCCTCTTGCGTTCATTATGAAGATTTTTTTTTTCCCCAGGGGGACTTTGAATGAAATAACTCTAAATAAATAAATAAATAAATAAATAAATAAAAATATATAATTAGCATTGGTGACAACACAGGAGTAAAATAATTTACCAGAGCCCCGTTTCCCAAAAGCATCATAAACACGCAATCACGGTTCGAAAAACAGAGATGCGGGTCGTAGTGTAAAGAATTGTACCACAATTCTATCTATACATGACATGTTCGTGTCATGTATATAAACTTACGTGTAGGGTAAGTCGTCAGTTGTATTGCCTACAGACAGCTGTTTATGTTGCAGACAACCGTAGGGCATATAAATGATGTTCAAAGTGAGTAGATACTGACTCTGAAGGGAAGATCCCTTGGGATTTCTGTACGGAGCATTGCAATTGTGTCTCATAATGTGTTAATGTCAACGGGGGCAATAAAAGCCTATGCACGGGTCTCATTTTGAAGGCTGCGCCCTCTAGAGATCGCACTGAGACACAGACGTCATTTCCCCATTATACTAATATTGTCTTGGACAATGGCAGTTATAGACCACTGTAATTGGGGGGCAGAAGCCACTAGTGCTTTTAAGGGGCACACTTTTAAAATTCATCTTAACCTACTTTGATTCAGTCAGTCTGAATCAAATATTGTTCACCATGTCATGTATCACTGCAATCTCTAGAAGTCAACACTGGGGCACTGCAGTTGTTGCAAATAAATATGCATTTTGTAATTTAGTTTTTAAAATATGCTTAAATATATATAGGAAATGAAAGGATGTGACGTGTGGCCAAGAATGGTGACCAATACTTGGAATTTGTGCTCTGCATTTAACCCATCCAAGCACAGCACAGTGCTTCAGCACAGCACAGTCACATTATTATGTTCCAGGATATATATTTATTTATTGGTGTTATTTTTTTTTATTGTCAGTGTCTGTATGTTGTATTATATGTCCCACCTGGTTTACAGTCTGCTGGGAAATGTGCTTTTTTTTCCTTTCTATCCTCTCTTGATTGGTGCCAGCTGTTCTTTATCGGTGATGAGGAGAGAAGCTTGTATTTTTAGCAAAAGGGAATGAGAAGAGAGAATTTTCCCCAGGGAGTGTTCATCTGTCCCAGACACTGTGCTTTATAAATGGTGTGTGTGTGTGTGTGTGTGTGTGTACCAAACTATATTGTTTAAATGAAAAGCTGTTGTTCCTGCTTTGATGCAGCAGAAGTTGATGTGGTGTTGCTTTATTTTTATTGAGTTTAGAATCAGTCTGAACCTTTGTCTCTTGTGTTGGGTTAGCAAGGAAGTGATTTGTTCTTTTTGAAAGATTTCTACTTTTATTTGATAGGTTATTTAGACTTTCTTACTCCCAGGTAGTGAACTTTTTTTTTTTTTTTGACACTCTTGAGCCTTGAAGTTTTGCATACAGATGACTATGCTGTCATAACAATCCCTGTTCACGCGGGTCTGCAAAAACGATTTAAAACACTGTAATGCACTGAATACATATGTGCATCGTTTTCACAGATTCGCACTTTTGCAGTTTACACTGATGTGATAATGGTATTGTTTAGGGCTGCCCCTTAATAGTCAACTAAACATTAGTTAACAAGAAGAAGCTTAGTTGACTAAAATTTTAAACTTCCCTCACAGACATGAGAAATATACCTACAGAAAACTCAAAATGCCTTTGAAATGAAAACAAGTGCATTTCTCTTTGATGGCGCATCAGCACCTTTGCAGCTGACACAGACTCAGAAAACACTGGACAAAGTCTGTGTGGAATAGGCTGTATTAAAGGCCTCCCAAATATGTGTTTATGTAATTAAGATTAATATAAATGTGCAAATCGTTGACTAATGGCTTAAATGGATGACTAATAGTTGACTAGAAAACAAATTATTCGAGGGCAGCCCTAGTGTTGTTTTCACAAACTTGCTCTTTGAAACTTGTTTTCAAAAGTTAGTATTTCAGCTCCCTAAAACACTGTTGTTGTGTAAATGCATAAAAAGTTTTCAGTTCTTAGAGTTTTGTAAACACCTCCTCAATCAGTGGTTTTCAGCCCTGTGGTTTTCAGGCTAGAAGGGATACAGCTCCGACCGGAAACTAACAATGAAATTAACTGTTTTACCTATTGGATTGTGTTTTTTTTTAACGTCTACACCTACCCCAACCCTAAACTTAGCCCTTACTATAATACAGAAACAGTTTTATCGTTGTACAGTGTGACAAAAATACTGTTAGTTTGATGTGTGCATGCCCAGTAGTTAGAGTTGTATTCCTTCTGGCCTTAACCCTGTTTGGGAGCCGCCTTAAGACAGGCTTCCCCAGACTCCTGACTGTTTTTTCTTTTTCTTGTGTTTTTTTTTTTTTTTATCATCAAAGAGCTCCAGCACAATTCTCAGTACTCTAATTCAGAAAATATGTTTGTTTGTTTGTTTGTTTGTTTGTTTGTCTGTCTGTTTGTTTATTTCATGCTGACTTTAAGCCAAGTTTTGAATCAAATCATTTATCATGTTCATGCCCAGATCTTGATCGTATCCGTTTCAGGAAAAATACTTAGCACAGCATAGAGGTGGCAGGCTCAGAAATAGGTAGAATATTTCCAGACAACATCATTTTTATTTATTTATTTATTTGGATCCCCATTAGCTATGCACTAAAGCATTGCTAGTCTTCCTGGGGTTCACACAGCACTTAAAATTCATACATTATTACATACATATAAAAAAAAAAAAAAAGTTACATTCTCCACATTCCGAAACATCTCTATAAACATATCTTCCACCTTTTTTAATGTATAAAACACCTACTAAAAAAAGGGCAATTGCTCATTCAATTAATTCATATACCTCAACCTCCTACAAGTACAGAATTCCAAGGTGTGCCTTTACCTGCCTTTTAAAATCTGTTTTTCTTGTTAATTTTTCATGTATAAACCTTCCTTCTGTTGCTCGTCTAGTAGCATATTCATGTGACTGAACATTGGATTGTACACTCTCAGCCATTTAAAATTAAAATGCATACTATTAATATTTGTACCATACATTAAATGAAATTATAAATGAATCAATATATATGATAAAATCCACTTTTCTGTACTCAACAACTCCTCATTCAAAATAGCCATCAATTCAGCCAACATTTGTGCAGATGCATAAACTGTTGTATCGTTGTATCTGCATACATAGTTAATTTAGCACTTTTTAACATCAGATATAAATAATTTGTAAAAAAGGGAATACAACAGTGGTCCTAAGCAGCTCCCTTGTGTAACTCCACACTCAATTCCCTCTTCTATCTGAGAAAAAAAAAAACAACTCTCTGTGATCTTTTATCCAAATAGTTTTCAATCTAAGCAATTACTGATTGCCTAAATCTATAACACTCCAGTTTTTCCAAAAGAAGGTTATGATCAATAAGGCCACATGCAGCAGTAAAATCTAATAAGACTGCTCCACCCTCTATATCAGTCATCTGTCATTTGTGCTACAGCTGTACATGTGGACTGTCCTTTTCCCTGCAGGGGTTCACTTCAACAATAATGTCCTTCCTGAAGGAGATCAGCCCATTAAAGAACCATTTTTTCTCAGGGAATGATGTTTTACTGTTCAGCTGAAGTTCAGCTGAAGTTTTAATGTAATGTCACAGGGAATTAATGTTAATGGCATTGAAATTCTGCAGCTGAGTGATGATATCTTGGATCACTGTGTATACTCCTTATAGCTACAGCTGTAAACTCAACTCCTTGTTACAAATATGGTAGAACCATCACTTTTACCACAAAAGACTGCTTTGTGAATAATCTTCCTGACTTATCTCAATTCCTCAGCGTGTCCAATAGCTCAGAAAAACTTGATGATGTAACAGAAAATATGGACTCTCTCTTTTCTAGCACTTTAAATACGGTTGCTCCTTCACGCTTAAGGAAGATTAAGGAAATCAGTCCGACGAAAATGGAGTGCAGCTGAAAGAAAACAAAACTAGAGGTATTTCGTATCGAATGGCAGGTAAGTACCCTATCCTGCAGAAAAGCCTTAAAAACTGCTAGATCTGACTATTTTTAATTTCTTTTAGAAGAAAACAAACACAACTCCAGGTACTTATTTAATACTAAATTAATGAAAAATAAAGCATCAACAGTTGTTAACATTTCCCAACTACTTGACCTCTAAGATCGATACTATATTAGAGACAAAATTGTAACCAGCCGTCAGCCACAGTATCACATCAGATAATGTGCTCTATCCTATGAGAAACAACTCCACTCATTCTCTACTATAGGAGAGGAAGAATTGTATAAACTTGTTAAATTATCTAAACCAACAACATGAATGTTAGACCTTATTCCATCTAAGCTGCTAAAAGAGATGCTTCTAAAAGTCATAGATCCTCTTCTGACTAACATTAATACATCATTGTCATCAGGATATGTCCCCAAAACCTTCAAACAGGCTGTTGCTAAGCCTGTCATTAAAAAAAACAAACAAAAAAGAACTAGTTAAGTACAGGCCGATCTCAAATCTCCTTTTTCTGTCAAAGATACTAGAAATGGTAGTATCCTCACAACTATGTTCCTTCTTAGAGAAAAATTGTATCTGTGAGGTTTTCCAGTACCATGTATTGGCATGGTTCAAATCATACTTATCTGACCGCCATCAGTTTGTAGCAGTGAATGAAGAGGTATCATATTGATCACAAGTGCAGTATGGAGTACCTCAAGGCTCAGTACTAGGCCACTACTTTACATGCTTTACATGTTACCCTTGGAAGATATCATCAGGAAACATGGTGTTAGCTTCACTGTTATGCTAATGATTGCCCGACGTTAATATAAAAAACTGGATGGCTAGTAATTTCTTACTGTTAAATTCTGTTAAAAACCCAAAACCTCAGCATGTAATAACTTAGAACACTGTCGAACACTTGATGGCTGCTCTGTCAGTTTTTCATCATCAGATAGGAACCTAAGCGTGCAATCTTTCCTCCAAAAGCCACGTTTGTAAAACCGCATTTTTCCATCTCAAAAAAATATATCTAAATTACGATCTGTGCTCTCAATGTCAAATGCAGAAATGTTAATTCATGCATTCATGACCTCAAAGCTAGATTATTGTAAAGCTTTATTGGGTGGTTGCTCTGCACGCTTAATAAACAAACTCCAGCTGGTCCAAAATGCGGCAGCTAGAGTTCTTACTAGAACCAGGAAGTATGAAAATATCAGTCTGGTTCTGTCAACACTGCAGTGGCTCCCTATTAAACGTATAGATTTTAAAACCTTGCTAATTACTTAAAAAGCCCTGAACAGTTTTGCACCTCTGTGCTTTAACGAGCTCTTATCGCATTATAGTCCTTCACGTCCACTGCGTTCTCAAAACAAAAAAGAAAGCAATTTGATAATACCTAGAACAGGGGTGCCCAACCCTGTTCCTGGAGATCTACCTTCCTGCAGAGTTTAGTTCCAACCCTGATAAAACACACCTGTATGTAATTATCAAGTGCTCCTTCAGATCCTAATTAGTTGTTTCAGGTGTGTTTGATCAGGGTTGGAGCTGAATTCTGCAGGAAGGTAGATCTCCAGGAACAGGGTTGAGCACCCCTGACCTAGCATATCAAAATCAACTGTGGGCGACAGATCCTTTTCCTATTTAGCACCCAAATTCTGAAACAATCTACCTAACATTGTTCGGGAGACAGACATACTCTGTCAGTTTAAATCTAGATTAAAAACCCATCTCCTTAACCTGGCTTTGATCGCACGGATACTATTTAAACTGAACTGAACTGAGCTGGATGATCACTGAACCAATGATGAACTGACTTTTGCAGAAAATTTAGTGTTTACTATTGTCCTTCTGCTTTATTGACACACTATTTTACTTTTTTTTTTTTTTTAATTATTATTATTCTATAAAGCTGTTTTGACACAATCAGTATTGGTAAAAGCATAAAGCAAAATAAAGGTGACTTGACTTGACTTAATGAGGAGAAAAAAAGGGACTCTATAACATCTGACTGTTACTGATTTACCATGCAGCTCAAAGCATTATGGCTAGAATCTCTTGTCAGTCTACTCTGGTTCATCAACACAGTTTCACTGATGATCCAGAACCAACCCAAATCCCAGGATAGAGTGGCTGGGTGAATGTTGTCTGGACTGTGTGGATGAGGCTCATTGTGTCAGAGACGCTGTAGAAGGACAGAGTTCCTGCACTGTGATCCACAAACACTCCTATTCTACTGCTGATGGGCTTTACAGGGAGAACGTTCTCTATGTTATTGTGTCTGAATGAGTATCTGGAAGGAGAGCAGAACAAACTCCAGGACTGATCGTTATATCCAAACAAACACTCATTACCCCGTCCCTTCCTGCTGATGCTCTTATATGACACTGATATACGCACATGTCCACTCCACTGCAGCTCCCAATAAAAGCGTCCACACACACTCTCTCTACACAACACCTGAGCATACACATCAAATCTGTCTGGATGATCAGGATACGACTGAACTGTGCTACTGTCAGTAATCACTCCGTTGCTCTCAGACAGATGGAGGTATTTATTCACTGTGTTCAGATCCAGAGTGAGCTGATGGGAATCTGATGGAGATAAAACACATCAGAATCCGGAATTATGAATCTGTTTAACTTTTCATGTAGCTGAACTCTTCATGTTCAGTGTATCATCAGTGTCTCAGTACAGATGAGCAGATATCTCGTGCAAATTACATCCTGTGCATTTACATTATAAAACACTTATTTTACGTTCTACAGTAAGAACATGAACACACTCAGTTAGTTTTTCTGTTTGTTTTCTTACTGACTTACATTGTAGGAAGTCGTTCCTGGTCCTGGGAACAATGTTGATGAATGTGACTGTGGAAATCAACAGACATGAACAGTGTGATTCTCATGATCCTGCATCCATTCCTAACACATTTCTAATATGATGTTCTCCATGAGATGAGATGATGATGGACTCGTTTCTGAGAGCAGATGAATCTCCAGGACTTTACCTCTGTCTAAGATCTTCTTGAGCTCCTTTTTGCAGTAATCTTCCAGTTTGTCTCTCAGCTGATGAACAGATTCTCTCAGATCATCAAAAGAGACAAGAGAACTGAAGGGATCGTCATTTCCATCTGTAGATTCAGGAGGTGCTGAGAGAGACTGAAAATCCTATAGAAAACGGAAATCAAAACTGATCAGCTCCACATGGGGTCACAGATTATATAAGTGAAAGAAAAGTTCTGACATGAGACCAATTTAAACAAGATTTCCACAGCGGGGTCACTTTCAAAAGAAGATGATCAGATGAGAGTCTGACTGAAGCTTATATAATAAGACACTCATGAAATCTTTCTCTGTGAGTCTCCTGTCACAGCAGGATGTGTCTCAAGTCCACTATGATGGTGTTCTTCTAGATCTGTGTTACCTGCAGGAATTGGATGTGATCCTGTGTGTGTGAAAGCTGCTCCAGCTCAGCGTCTCTCCTCCTCAGATCAATGATCTCCTGCTCCAGTCGCTCCAGTCCTCCTTCAGCTCGACTCACCGCTCGCTTTTCCTGATCTCTGATCAGCCGAATCAGCTCAAAGCGGCTTCTCTCAATGGAGCGGATGAGCTCAGTAAAGATCCTCTCACTGTCCTCCACTGCTGTCTGTGCAGAGCGCTGTTAGGACACACAGTGATTCAGGCTTCAGTGGGACTGAAAGAGACAAGAGAGTCTGAACTGAGACTGAGACAAACTTCTCTTCTTCTCCAGACTCACCTTATGAGACTCCACAGCCTCTCTCAGCTGCTGAAGATCTTTCTCTCTCTGCTGGATTCTCTGATGGCAATTTACCTGTATATCTTTCCAGTGTCTCTATTGAGGAAAAAATGCTTAAAATGTTACAGTACATATAATATACCACCAAATCATTATATAAAGGTTGTGTAATTCCAGTATTGGTGGAGTGGATCAGTAGCTAAAAATCATTTTTTGTAATGTTAGTGGTTATGAAATGCAAACTCAAAATGTCCTTGTTATTTGTTTATATAAGAGGTTACTCCTCAATAACATATTGCACATTTCATGTCTCAAATTTAACTCTTCAGTAACTCCTCTGAGTTTTTGTTTTCTACTCTTTTGAAATGGCAGGATTTGAAAAAGCCCTGTTTGTGACAACACCATTTTTTTCTCAACACGCCCCTAAACATGCATAAGTAAATCAGGAAAACATGTTCTTAACGACTCAGGTTTGTCACCAGTTTATATCTTGCAGTTCTGAGTTAATATATCACAATAACCTTATTTATGCATTTATTTATTTATTTTTTTAATTCCATAAGAGAAAAACTGGCTTTGAGCATTGATCACTTGGTTAAGGTTTATGATTTACTATGACAATTTATTGGGTAACACTTTACTTGAAGGGGTGTGCATAAGACTGACATGACACATTCATAATCATGACATGACACATGTTATGCATAAGAAGGAGGTTTTATGCATGTTACTGACAACTGTCATTAAGTGTCATTCACTCAGTTATGTCATTTTTAATGCGAAGTTGACATTGATTGAGATGCGTTTGTTATGACATCTTGACATAAACCAATACATCATAACCTGTCAGTGTCTTTGTCATGACAACTTGACATTACCAAGACAATGTTGTACTATATGACAGCAAGATATGTTATATGCTATTTCTGTTGTACTATATGACAGCATTTGCTCATGAATGGGAACCAATCTTTTGTTGTAAGGAAATAAAATGATGAAAATGGAAAAACATTAAGAAATAAAAATGCATTTGCACCTGTTGAGCAATTATTTGTTATCAAGCCAGATAAGAAGGATCAGTCTGTTAACCGTTCAAGAGGACTCCAGTGATTGAAAAAATAAAAAATACAGCATAACCCTGGGTGAATCGCTTTCTAAATGCAATAAAATACAATTTTATCCATTTAATTATTATTATTGGATTATGGATTTTATTTCTCTAACACCTGTTCATCTTTTTTACGACATTTGAAATGGACTATTATCTGACCTTCTGTTGGAGGAAACTTAAAGAAAAAAAAAAAACATTATGAAATGAAAAATATTCATGATGCTATTATAAAATAATTTGAGTATTAGCACTTAATGACATTTTAGTGACAAATTCAAGTTGTACCACTATAAAAAAAAAAGTGGTAAGAAAAAAATTAACGACACAATTATAATGGCCTCATGACAGCCAGTGTCAAAACCAACCACATGACGGTTTAATGTAATGTTCACACATAAAGCTAAGTAGTTTATTGCTATCTGCTATGTCATGTTTATGACAGGTTATTTTGTCTTGGTAATGTCAAGTTGTCATAACAAACGCATCTCAATCATTGTCATCTTTGCATTAAAAATGACATAACTGAGCGAATGACACGTAATGACAGTTGACATAAACATGCATAAAACCTCTTTCATATTCATGACGTGTCATGCCATGACTATGAAGGTGTCATGTCAGTCTTATGCACACCCCTTCAAGTAAAGTGTTACCATTTATGGTTGTTAAAGAACACACAACAATATTACGTCTTTATTGTTTTCTCTTAAAGAATACAACTTGATAAGCATAATAAGCATAAGTTTATTTCTCATTAGTTCTCACCTCTTCCTCAGTCCTCTGTAATGCAGTTGACACAGTGTCATGGTTTTTATGTTCATCCACCATACACAGCAAGCAAATACATTTCTGATCAGTGCGACAAAAAACCTCTAGAAGCTTGTCGTGTTTCTGGCAGATCATCTCCTGCAGTCGTCCAGTGGCCTCGATCACTTTGTGTCGTTTACCAGGGTGAAACTCCTCATGACGCTCAAAATGAGTTTGACAGTAAGAGTTCAGACACACCAGACAGGACTTGACGGCTTTGTATTTTCTTCCAGTACAGACGTCACACTGCACATCTCCAGCTCCAGCAGGAACCGCACTTTGAAGTTTGGTCTTCTTCAGTTTCTCCACCATTTCAGCAAACACTACATTCTTAAATAAAGCAGGTCTTGGACTGAAGGTCTGTCTGCACTGAGGGCAGCTGTAGACTCCCTTCTCATCCTCCTCATTCCAGCAGTCTGTAATGCAGCTCATACAGTAACTGTGTCCACACTGGATGGTCACTGGATCCTTCAGGAGATCCAGACACACCGGACAGCTGAACTGATCCACTGAAATACAGGATTCTGCCATTTTCCTGCATGTGTGCGCTGATATAAAGTTGCAACAGGTCAACAGCACTTGAGTGTCTGTTTCTCTACACTGTTGCTTCCGGGTTCTGTGTTTGAGAGATGGGAAAAGTAGGTGTGTCTGTAAATTCCCAAATAATACAAATGTCCACTAGGTGTCAGCCTCATACAGACACAGGGAGTTGGAGCTGAATGGACTGCTAGCACAACCAAAGAGTCAATACATGGTTGGCAGGGTATTCTAACTAAATCTCAAGCTCCTTTTACACAACAACTGTAATAACGCACAACTGTACGTGAAAAACAGCTGCTGTGATAGATAGATAGATCTTTCCAATGTGTAATGGTTGGCATTGCTGGGAACGGCCATGAAAATGTCATATTCATTTATGCTGTGGGGGAAAACAAACTATTTGAATTAATGTGCATAGACGTAGTTAGGTGCTTGAAGAAAAGGCTCAAGTATAACAAGCAATATTGCGATCACCACAAGGCCTTATGGTGTTGCTGAACCAGCCCCAGCGACATCTGGAGGGACTGTGGCCCTGTCCCAAATGGCACCCTAAACCCTCGCGGTCTTCCTCAGAGTCCGCACTTCTGTCACGTGATGCCGTTTTGACTGTCAGGTAGAAGTCTGCTGTGGAGCTCACCCTTCTGAATGCTGAAATGACGAATGGGACACCCTACGGTCTTGACATAACAGACACGTGCACACACCGGCCATTGTTAAGTCCGAAAGACCGCAAGTATACATGAAGTGTTCCATTAGGGACAGGGCCTATGTGGTACATTTTGCACCATGGGCTGTACCACCCCCAGAAACCAAATAAACTGTGTCAGGGAGTCTCAGTCACCTCAGTCACCACAGTCCCCGCCCCCAACGCTCACCAGATCTCTCTCACCTGATTGCTGATTGGCATCACCTGTACATGCTCATCACGCTGCTCATATCAGTGCACAGTTCCCTCTGCCTCATTGGCCCTGTCCCAAATGGAACACTTCATATGCACTTGCGGTCTTACGGACTTACAATGGCTACCTGCGTGCATGTGCCTGTTAAGTCTACAGTACCGTGTGGTTCATTCATCATTTTAGCATTCAGAGGGGGTGCTCGTAAGCGCCCCCTTTGTGGTCATTATGTGTCCTCGATACGTACTCCTCCGAAGCAGACTTCTACCCGACAGTCAAAGCAGCATTACATCACGAAAGTGTGGACTCAGAGGAAGACCGTGAGGGTTTAGGGTGTCATGTAAGACAGGGTTTGGTCTACCATTTGCTATGCCATATGTACCTGACTAGATATATTAGGGTGGCCCTTTTTTTGTGGGAAATGTTAACCTCTCCACTAGAAGTATGTAATGTATGCAAAATTTCATCCAGATAATTGATAGTTGATAATACAAATGATGCGTTAGGACTTGCGTTTACTGACCTAATAAACTCTTTTGGAGTCAAGCAAAATGTCACCGGGCCCACTCATCATTTTAATTATACGCTAGATTTAATTATATCACATGGAATTGATCTTACTGATACAGATATCGTACCTCAAAGCGATTATGTTTCTGACCATTTCCTTGTATCGTGCATGCTGCGCATTACTGATATTAACTATATGGCTCCACGTTATCGTCTTGGCAGAACTATTGTTCCAGCCACCAAAGATAGATTTAAGAAATAACCTGCCTGATTTATCTCAACTGTACCCATTAATACACACAAACTAGACAAAATGACTAGCAACATAATCTCTAATACATTAGAAGCTGTTGCCCCCATTGTTGATTGAAAAAGGCTAGAGAAAAACGTACTGTGCCATGGTACAACATTAATACCCATTCTCTTAAGAAAGAAACTCGTAATCTTGAGCACAAATGGAGAAAAACTAATTTGGAAGTTTTTAGAATTGCGTGGAAAAACAGCATGTCCAGATACAGACAGGCTCTAAAAGCTGCTAGGGCAGAGCATATCCACAAACTCATAACTAAAACAACCAAGGTTCTTTACAACTATAGGACAGGAAGAGTTAAATAAACTTACCACTGCGTCTGAACCAACAACATGCCTATTAGATCCTGTACCCACTAAATTACTGAAAGTGCTGTTACTTGTATCAGAAGAACCGCTTCTTAATATTATTAACTCATTGTTATATTTAGGTCACATCCCAAAACCATTCAAGCTGGCGGTTATTAAGCCTCTTCTTAAGAAACCACAACTAGACCCTAGTGAACTGGCAAATTACAGACCCATTTCTAATCTTCCATTTATGTTAAAATTTTAGAAAAAAGTTGTGTCTGCTCAACTGTGTTCCTTCTTGCAAAAAATGATCTCTATGAAGAATTTCAGTCAGGTTTCAGGCCCATCATAGCACAGAAACTGCACTTGTTAAAATCACTAATGACTTGCTTCTGTTGTGTCAGAAGTTACGAAATATGTTACCTATTTCTGATGTAAAAAAGCAAGTTCACACATTCATGACCTCTAGACTGGACTATTGTAATGCACTATTGTAACCACTAGGTGGTTGTCCTGCATCTTCAATAACCAAGCTACAGATAGTCTAAAATGCAGCTGCTAGAGTCCTTACCAGGTCAAGAAAATATGATCGTATTACCCCAATTTTACGGTCTCTGCACTGGCTACCTATTAGGTTCCCCATCAGCTACAAAATATAAGGCCCTTAATGGGTTAGCTCCTGCGTACCTAACTAGTCTTCTACCACGCTACAATCCATCACGCTCCCTATTTTGGTAGTTCCTAGGACAGCAAAGTCCACTAAAGGAGGTAGAGCTTTTTCGCATTTGGCTCCCAAACTCTGGAACAGCCTTCCTGATAACTTTTGGGGTTCAGACACACTCTCTCTGTTCTAGATCTAAGTCTAAATCTAGATTAAAAACTCATCTTTTTAGCCAAGCATTCAAATAATGCATCTCATAAACTTTTCCTGCAGTTATATCTGATCAAATGCTCATTATTAATCTTTTAGCTCTGGTTTAACAAATCTTTCTTTGCTTGGTTTGAACAGCAGCTACGCTAATTATGTTCCTATTTGTTCTCCGTTTTTGCCATGGGATTGACATCCCGTGGTAACTAGGAATTCACTAGCTTCAGTCTGGATCCAGAACACTTAAGAAGAGATGATGCCAACCCCTCAGAGGACTTCAGATGATGCCAACCCTGAAACAACATACAGCACTACTGAATTTTGCTACTAATTTATAGTGTTCTTTGTTTGTTTGATTACGTCATACATCTCTGTCATATGTACATCCACTTGACATAGTCACCACTAGTACGCTACTACTAAATATATTGTAGAAACTTTAATTTGGTGTAAAGCTGCTTTGCAACAATATGTATCGTTGAAAGCACATACAAATAAATTTGAATTGAATTGAATTGAATTAACCACAGGTCAAGAGCTGTAGTTCCAACCACGTAAATTTGGGACGCTGTTTGCGAATGTTCGTTTGAACTATGGTTTCGGAAACACACAATCATTGAACTATGATGGTAACGGGCGGAACTTGCGACCATAGTTGGCTAATGATGCTTTTGGGAAATGCACCCCAGATCTTGATCGTATCCATTTCAGAAAAAATACTTCTAATATTTAACATAGCATAAAGTTGTCAGGTTCCGGAATAGGCTGAATATATAAAATAATATAAAATAATTTAAAAGTATATAAAACTATAAATTGACGAAATATTAATAGAACTCCCATTACTTGTAAACTGTGGGAAAGAGTCCTCTGAGATGGTCAAACAGCAATTTCAGAGGATTTGATTCCTAAAGGAAAAACACAATCATTCCCGCTCACTTAAGGTCTACAGCAGGGTTCTTCAGATCCAGCCATGGGGTCCACAGTCCTGCAGAGTTTCGCTCTAATCCAACTCATCTGCCTGCAATGTGAAATTATTTAGTAATCCTGAAGAGCTTGTTTGGCTTGTTCAGGTGTGTTTGATCAGGGATGGAGCTAAAAACCCTGCCGGACAGCGGCTTTGGATAAGATTTGAGAAACTCTGGTCTACAGCTAATTCACAGTCAGTACACAAGGCCATACTCCAAGATTCAGGAGCATTTCAAGATTCCATACCAAATGTGAAATGATCCCTTAATGCAAATTCCACTGAATGAGTGCCATTTCTGTCCCCAGGACATGTACAAATAAAAGTTAGCTATAACATACATTTTATTATTGAGCAAAGTGTCCTTCACATTAATCCAACTGCAAATTTAAAAGAAAGTATTTAATTGTAATAAAATATTAAAAACTACCTAAAACACTGAAAATATAGCATTTATACATGTCCCCTAGGCTGTATATAATCCATTCAGTTTGTAAAAGAAAATAAAACATACACGTTCACACATACATGCTGCAGTTGATGTGCATATTTTGTTGGGATTCCCTTTCGACATCGCAATAACCATAGCAATGGACAGGTCAAAATAGATGTTCATTAAGACTAGAGCGCCCTTACTAATTTCAGAAGTACCATCTCAGTGATTTAATTCTGGAAGCACTGAACAAGAAAGAAAATGGTTTTGTCTACCAGCAGCAGGGAGGATAAACTCTTGTTTTATTAAATGACGAAAAGAAAAAGACATATTTTTCTCTCTATTTTTGAGAAAAGAGAATAGGGAGTTTCGTAGATTGACACTGAGTGTGTTATCATTCTATTTGCCTTGTTAGAAAAAGAAACAAAGTATGCTGTGCTTTAAGAATAAAACGTTGCATTTCTAATAATAATAAATAATACTTTTCTTCTGTGTTGACAGCGGTTTTCAAAACAACTTTCTGTACTATAATGTCACCAATCTCGCCCTTTGGTCTGACAGAAACACCTCCAGAAACAAAATCAAATCTAATTAGATGCCTCATTTTATCACTGGGTAACAGATAAAAAAAAAAAGAAGAAAATGTCAACATCCAGTGTCAACCACTGGAATGCCACTCTCTTGTGAACACGTGTATATGACAGTTAGTGGAATCTAGAGATTACGGTTTATAATGTTTTAGATATTTTTTCTTACACAAACACACTGATGCACTTCAGAGGGGCTTTATTAACCCCCCGGAAGCTGTGTGCAGTACTTTTTATGATGGATGGATGCACTTTATCAGACTTTAAAACCTTGACCCCCATTCACTGCCATTATAAAGCTTGGACGAGCAAGAACATTTTTTTTTTTTTTTTAACTCTGATTGTATTCACCTGAAAGAATAACGTCATATGAACCTAGGATGGCTTGTAAGTGAGTAAATCATGGGGTAATTTTCATTTCTGGGTGGACTATCCCTTTAAGGTCTTAATCTACAAATAGAGTTATGTGGAAATTCAATAACAATTAAGAATATATCATTAGGTCTGTGTGACCTTAGTGAGTGAGTGGTGCCTTGTGGTACCATCACAGAGAGGCACAAAATCACTTTCCAGAACATTCACATTCTCTGCTCCTCACCAAAAGAATGAGGTATCTTCCTTACTGTCTGTGTCACAGCTTTTTTCACAGCACTGTTGATGGTTCAAGGAACGAAAATTAACATATTAGGCAGATCATAATAGAAACTTGGAACAAAATCTCTTTCAGTTGTTCCAGATTCATCTTTAAATGCTGTAGATAATACATTTATTGTTTAGTTCTGACTGATTTACATATGCCTCACCCCCAAAACCAGGGGTTGCTTATTTTGGGCTTGCTTGTTTAGCTTGTATTTTCTCTAGCAAAACCTGGCAAAACTGTTAGGTAGGAAAGAAAATAAATAAATAAATAAATAAATAAATAAAATATAAATAACACCAAAGAACCAAAACGGCACAAAAACTACTTTCACCTACATGCATTATAACAAAAAATAAAACTAGACTAGAAGATTACCTTGTACTAACAATTTTACATACCCATCCACTTAAAATCAATTAAATAGAAACTGCACAAAAGTAGCTAAAAATAAAATAATTTAGCCTATTTTCTTTCTCCCACTCGTCAGTGCTGTCATGCATCTTTATTGAAGAAAAAAAAACTGTTAGTATTTCATAATTTCATATTTTATCAACAAAACTGTAACATCCAGACTCATTACATTGCATTGTGTACTAGGCATTCATTTCCTCTAGTTATTATAGCTTTAAAACCATAAAACATCAGTATCAGGTTTTTAGATTTTACAGTAAACAATCAGTATTACACAGGATTCCCACACTTTGGTTAACTTCAAATTCAAGGACCTTTCGAGGACTTTCCAGGCCCTCAAATTCAAGGACTTAATGTGGGGACACATTTCAAGTGAGAGCAAGGTTACATCATGTTACCTTGTAAGATATATTGTTACAGTTTTTATGTGTCAAACACAACTATGCAAAATGTGTCTGTGAAACATTGAGGTACCATCGTAGTAGTTTCGTGTGCGCATGAACGTCATGGTAATGTACAACACAAAGTACCTCAAGTGGGAAACACTTAACGTAAAGCGCAAATGCGTTTGACTAACGTAGGGTGATCATTTTAGTTTGCAAAAAAGAGGACAGTTGGGGTCGGATGTATTTGAGGGTGGTTAAAAAGCCCCCAAAGTACCCCACATCAAAACTCAAAATATTTCATTTCCATACCTAAAATGTATATTTTACAGTCACCCTTGTGCAGATTGATCATAAACACAGCCAAAAGGCTTTTTACCAGTGGCCATCACAAAACTTAATATCTTGCACAGTTTTATCACAGGTAGAATGCAAAATGTTTCAATACAAGCATTTCAGTCAATTGTAATTTATGCAATATTTCAAACAGTTAACCCACAGCAGAAAATCAGCTGTAGAAGGACAGAGTTCCTGCTCTGTGATCCACATACACTCCTATTCTACGGCCAGTGGGCTTTACAGGGAGATCAGTCTCTACATTATTGTGACTGAATGAGTATCCAGAGTACTTGCTGCAACATAAACTCCAGGAGTGATCATTACATTACAAATAAGCAATCCCTCCTCTCAACCTCTCCCTTCCTACGAATGTTCCTATATGACACTGCTACATCCACAATACCATTCTCGCTTCGTTCAACCTCCCAGTAAGAGCGTCCACATACTCTCTTTCTGCATAACACCTGCTCCCAGTAGTCAAATCTGTCTGGATGTTCAGGATACCGATAGTTTGTGTCACCCTGAAAGATCACTCTGTTCCCATCAGACAGACCAAGGACTGGATTCAGTGTGTTCAGATCCAGAGTCAACTGGCAGGAGTCTGATGGAGGGAAAAAAAAAACACAGGTAACAGTACTTCAACCTTTTAGAGAAAAATAACTTAATGTACCTAATAAATGTATGTTTGTGTTTTAATTGCTTGAATCTCTCTCTTTTTTTAGATATAAAATAAAAATAATATTTGGTTGAAATACCGCCAAGCAGCTAAACCATTTTACAGCTAAAAAATTACTTGGATTTAATACTTAAATTAGTTTAAACAGTTTTTTCGAACTGTCCACTACCAATTAGATTCTGATATTTTGGGCTGAATACTGAAGTGCTGCAGAAGAATTTCTGATGATCAGGTTTGGATTCTTCAACATGATTTGAGATCATCAAAAGAGTATCTTGTGTTTTAATGGAAGAAAATCTGTACAAAGAGTCACATGATCAATGACACTTATTTACTTGTATTTGATTAGTCGCATCATATTCATTACTGCTTTCAGTATATTTCCTGGTTTAATTTACTTCTTGAATCCCAGATTTTCAATCTAGTCTCAGACTTCTGGAACCCTTGTTACATCCACAACTATATAAATGAATTCCTTGTATGCTTGTATGTCTTCATAACTTACATTTTAAGAATTCCGTTCTGCTTTTGGGTTCAGGGTAGGGAATGATCTCGACGCATTTTACTATGGAAACCAGCAGACATTTTTAGCTCAGAAACAATCCATCCCACAGGTACTGCTTTTACATTTACATTGCTGATGGTTAATTCAGTTATGTGAGCAAATAAATGTCATATGTTACCTTTATCAGACAGAATTTCTATTTCATCTTTACAGAAATCCTCAAGCTCCTTTCTCAGTAGAAAGACAGATTTTCTGAAACAAACACAGACTGCAAACTCTACAGACAAAGACATGTACACAGTCATCAGAATACAGTCAAATACACACAAACTGAAGAAATGAAGATGAATTAAAAGTCTTTCTCTCTGTTTACTGAGATCATCACTTGATAGAATTTACTCTGATAATTCTACCCTCATGAAAAAATGCAACATCCGTTCATAATATTGGTGAAGTTATAAATGTTAATTGATCAAAATGTCAACAAATTTAGTGAAAGTGTCCTGTAATATCAGATCTCACTGTTGTGTTCTTCTAGATCTCTGTTACCTGCAGGAACTGGATGTGATCCTGTGTGTGTGAAAGCTGCTCCAGCTCAGCGTCTCTCCTCCTCAGATCATTGATCTCCTGCTCCAGTCGCTCCAGTCCTCCTTCAGCTCGACTCACCGCTCGCTTTTCCTGATCTCTGATCAGCCGAATCAGCTCAGAGCGGCTTCTCTCAATGGAGCGGATGAGCTCAGTAAAGATCCTCTCACTGTCCTCCACTGCTGTCTGTGCAGAGCGCTGTTAGGACACACAGTGATTCAGGCTTCAGTGGGACTGAAAGAGACAAGAGAGTCTGAACTGAGACTGAGACAAACTTCTCTTCTTCTCCAGACTCACCTTATGAGACTCCACAGCCTCTCTCAGCTGCTGAGGATCTTTCTCTCTCTGCTGGATTGTCTGCTGGAACATCTTCTGCGTCTCCTTCAGCTGCTTCTGCAGGATAAACAGATGATAGTGAATGTCACAGAAAACTACTGGCACTAAATCATCATGTGAACAGATGAATCTGGTCAAAGTAGAGTTTCGCAATTTAAGGATTACCCCACAAAGGACATTTCTTTATGTTGTGGAGATGACTTTTCTCCACAACATAAATTGGCAAGCCAACCAGTAGTCTGGCTTGAGGCCTGCAATCAGCGAGAACAAAAAAAAAAAAAAAAAATTCCAGTTTCCATATTGTCACCATGTATAATAAAAACAAAGTTGTTTGTTTCTCTCCTATGATAAAAGTGAGTGCAAGAGTGTCTGTGACAGAGCAAGAAGTGACTGTGAGAGAAAACTTATGATATTATAAAATACGGAGATTTGAATGAGAAGAGAAGAGAGAGAGAAAAAAAGACATTAAAAGATGTATGTAGTAAGTAAAGAATTTAATTCAAAAGCAGCAATCAATAAACAAGCAACTCCTTTTTTGTGCTAAAAAAACAACAACAAAAAAACAAAAAAGAAAGATTAGATGAAGTGCTAGAGTGAACGACCAGCTTGTGGCTGCCTACGTTTAATTTATCTTTCATTCAGAATAATAAAGCAAAATAACAGTCAACTTTTTCCGTTACATTTAACAAGTTGGTAGCTGAAGAGGAAAATATTCCTGAATTGCAACAATTACTGTCAGTAACTGTAGTAGATATTCAAAGCTTTGCACATCTCTAAACAGGATATATACTGCAATATAGAGTAGGTAAGCACTGTAAAATTGTGTGTGATCTATTATATGTAGATGGGCATCTTTAACCTATTTGAACAGACTTAGTGGGGACTGCGACTAAGAAAGAGTCACAATTAATGAGTGATTCTAACCAAAAAAGAAAGAGAGAAGAGGGGGAAAAGGGAAGCAAGCCCTGAGAAAAGAGCTGGCAAAGAAGAAATCGAGAGAAAGAAACATACAATCAAAGACCAGAGTACAGCCCTAATAGAGGAGAGTACAAAGAGGTACACTGCTCCTTGAGGATGTGCAGAAGGAAGAAGAGCCACGCTGGGTGCAAGGAAAAAAACATAGACAGGTGAGATGTACTAGTAGCATGAATCAACCCAGTAAAAATCCAATGCAGTGTCCAATCCTGATCAAGCAAAGGCAAAAACAGTACATGGCCTATGAAAATCAAGACCTTGATCAAAGTGCTTGGAGACAACAGGCAAGCTGCTGGTAATAGGAGACATTGTTGGCTAAATGCCTAAGAGTATCCAAGATGAATAAAGTCCTTGGAGGGCGACATCTGCATCAAGCAAGTGGCAGTCCAAGAATAGATGGGACAAACATCAAGAGATATGGCTTGCTTTAAGAACTGAAAACCCAACACAGATGAACCCGATGTGAGCTGTTTAAACCAAACATGTCAAAGTGAACGTTATTTCACTCCAGTTGTCCTATTGCTGACAGACTGTGGCCTGTGTCAGAGAACGAACACACATCTTTATACTGTATCCAATGTAGACAAACTGCGGCAGTGACTGTAATTTCTATTTGCTTTTGACACGACCTGACACTCACATTCAGTGTGATCAAGTGTCAGTCGTTAGCAGTTGAGCACCAGTGGGTGGGGCCTATGGTGTGAAGATGACTGTTTGTCTATGTCTTGCTCTGGAGGCAGTGTTTATGGGTGACGTCACCTTGCACCTGAGACACTTTCTGAGGGTTATTACATAAATGTTTTTTTTATTTATAATGAGGACATGAAACTTGCAGGATGTATTAAGCATAAAAAGACCTCTTCTATGTCAAAAGATAAAGGGAATTTTGGCTTCTCATGTCATGATCCCTTTAAAATTGGGCCAAGAGTGCAGTTACCAAGAAAACAATATCTGTTAAGACAAGAGGTTGTGGAAGCCATTAAAAGCACTGCTGAGGGGTTGATTGAAGTAGCAGTATTGATTGAATCAGCCAGTTATTGTAATAAATGCATATTGCCAAGACATACAAATCAAAATGTTGTTTAGTACATGATTTAATAGCGGTTAATGGAGTAGTAGAAGATTGGTCTCCTGAAGGCCCAAATCCATATGTGCTGCTATCTACTGTTTTTCCTGCAGATAATGTTTTACTGTAATTGACCTTTGTTCTGCTTTTTCAGTGTCCCTTTAGAAGAGAAAGGCAGACACGTTTTTTTTTCCCTTTTCCTATCAAGGTAAACAGTATAAATATGTGGGTTTGCCTTAAGAATTTCAAAATGTTTAATTTCATCAAATAATATTGTTGAGTGACCATAATAAACAGACATCTCCCAAATCAAACTGCAAAATAATGGATGCACAGAAACAATAAGCATTATAACACAAAACCTTATTTCATGGTCTGAAGGAAAAGACAGTTACAGTAGGTCCCTACGTGAAGACACAGAGACTTTCTTAGAGCTGCCTAGTTTGCTAGTTCTATTAATATTATTTCTGAAGAATCCATAACAATCCGTAAAGAAGGTAATTAAGAGATTTAATTTGAGAAACTTACAGTAAAATATTTCAAAACATATGAACTGAAAGGAAATCAACCTGAAATAAACGATAATATTGCAGAAATATTACTTGACCGATTTATTGGTGAATTTAATCAATAAGCAGTCTACTGGGACAGCTGCATAAACAAATGAAAGGCAACAAGACTGTCCAACATGTTTGACGGAGAGACACAAGGACATGGCTGCAGAGAAAAGAAGAGACATTGGTTGATGGGCCTTCGTTTGCTCTCTGAAAGAGGAGGCTGACACTTCTGAGGGGCTGTGATAGAGAGACACTGAGTTAATACAGAAATGACAAAAAAGTATAATACCATCATGCAAAATTGCCTCTTCTCTGGCTTGATAAAATACCAGATTGAGAAAAGGCAAAGAGACAACAGCATCCAGAGTCAAACCTCTATGTCACACTGCAACACCAGGCCCTGGAAGGCCATCACAGAGTGACAGACCAAATGGATCAGAGGAGGAAAGAGACACCCAAACTGCAGCAAAACACATTCAACTGATCACTGATTCAAGCAAAAAGGACTTCATCATTGCCTAAGCAGCACAGGTGCTACATTTCCAATGATCACTACAGAGGCCACCTCAAATTTTCTTGATTGGCCATATTAATTGCATTTTGATTATTCTCTGGTCCCACAGCAGTTCTGTAGCTTTTGATCAGAGTTATATAATTTAGATGTGGTGATATTCCCACCTTGATATTTAGGATGGAACAAGAATTTAAAAGGGAAAAAGGTTTTTGATTATCTGATTACTAGCATATAAATGTATTACTGATCACTGCTGCTGAAAATCTTTTTGAGTATAATATGCATTTAGTTTCTTACACTGGAAATCTAGAGACTGAGCCATCAAAAATGAGAAGAAAGGATTGACAAGCCCTCAGTGCTTAGCAGCGTGAGTAAGTTCAACTGGAGGTTTAAAACCCCACTGTTTGCTCCAACACCAGATAATGCTTTTTGGGCCACAGAATATGCCACAGGAAAGCACCACCGGCAATGATGGAAACACCACCAGAGAGTGCTCTAGGCTACTGGAAATGTCTGGCGTTCCTCTGGCACTGGAGGATAACCAGTGCACCAATATCAGTGTCCCTTCTGCATCTTATATTACGTGTAATTAACTGATGTACTCTACATAGCCATGACAACCATTGGCAAAGCTATGATATTCCATGCACATGCTTTAACACAAATTGTTGATTTGTTTTTTGATTCAGTGTTTTGGCCACTAAGATTGTATAGTTAGTAAAGAAATCAATGAAACGGTGATACCAATGGTCAAAAGCTGATAAGAATAAGGTATAAAAGTTGAAGCCCGGACAGAACAGATTCAGATGTGGCGCTGTCATCTAGGTTTTCTTGCTGTGTTCAGTAAAGTCTTGTTTTGACTTCTGGAACTCTGCTTGCTTCATTCACAATGCTATTCACAACTCCTATTTTTAAGCAATATTCTGATTTTATACTTACACAGGGCAACATATGGTTTCTTTAATGAGTGTTTTTTTTTTTTTTGAATGACAACTGATTTTAGGGTGAAAGAAGAAATATAATGAGGTGGAGGAACCATCACCTTTGTTCATCAAGTGAGTAAAAGATTTATTTATATTAGTCAGAGAACAGTAATAACACAAATGTGTAATTAAAAAATAATTTATTAAAGATTAAAATATTCATTATTAATACTTTATAACTAAAAGAGTGATTTCCATCAACACAAATAGAGGTTGAGAAAAGCACAGAAACACATGGACACTCAGCAGAACACACTGATCTTCCTTCTAACATGTTATTTCAGTGACAGAAGTTCAGCTGCAGTATTAATATCATGAAAAGAAAAGAAGAGACTCTATAACATCTCACTGTTACTGATTTATCATGCAGCTCAAAGCATTATGGGTAGAATCTCTCATCAGTCTATTCTGATTCATCAACACAGTTTCACTGATGATCCAGAACCAATAACATAAAACCCAGGATAGAGCAGCTGAGTGAATGTGGTCTGGACTGTGTGGATGAGGCTCATTGTGTCAGAGACGCTGTAGAAGGACAGAGTTCCTGCACTGTGATCCACAAACACTCCTATTCTACTGCTGATGGACTTTACAGGAAGATCAGTCTGTATGTTATTGTGTTTGAATGAGTATCTGAAGAAAGAGCAGCGCAAACTCCAGGACTGATCATTATATCCAAACAAACACTCATTACCTGATCCCTTCCTGCTGATGCTCTTATATGACACTGATATACACACATTTCCACTCCACTGCAGCTCCCAGTAACAGCGTCCACACACACTCTCTCTACACAACACCTGAGCATACACATCAAATCTGTCTGGATGATCAGGATACGACTGGACTGTGTTAGCGTATGTAATCACTCTGTTTCCCTCAGACAGACAGAGGAGTTTATATGCTGTGTTCAGATCCAGAGTGAGCTGATGGGAATCTGATGGAGATAAAACACATCAGAATCAGGAATTATGAATCTGTTTGATGTTTTCATGTAGCTGAACTCTTCATGTTCAGTGTATCATCAGTGTGTCAGTACAGATGAGCAGATATCCTGTGCAAATCATCATTTACATCATCAATTATAAAACTCTTCTTTCACCTTCTACAGGAAGAACATGAACACACTCAGTGAGTTTTTCTGCTTGTTTTCTTACTGACTTACATTGTAGGAAGTCGTTCCTGGTCCTGGGAACAATGTTGGTGAATGTGACTGTGGAAATCAACAGACATGAACAGTGTGATTCTCATGATCCTGCATCCATTCCTAACACATTTCTAATATGATGTTCTCCATGATATGAGATGATGATGGACTCGTTTCTGAAAGCAGATGAATCTCCAGGACTTTACCTCTGTCTGAGATCTTCTTGAGCTCCTTTTTGCAGTAATCTTCCAGTTTGTTTCTCAGCTGATGAACAGATTCTCTCATGTTATCAGAAGAGAAGAGAAAAATTAAGGAATCATCATTTCCGTCTGTAGATTCAGGAGGTGCTGAGAGAGACTGGAAACTCTACAGAAAACAGAAATCAAAACTCATCAGCTCCACACTTCACCCAATAACCTGCACCAACATCAGATTTGACTTGATTGATCTTTAGTAACTCAATCCAGCACTTTCACAGCATCAGCTTCATTCTTCTCATATTCATTATATCACATTAGAGCTACAGATTCTAGTATTTGACACTTAGACTCTATGTGAATTTCCTAGAAAATAGTCTGGATGATAAAACATCTGCTAAGAACATAAATGTCCATCTAACAGCTCAAGCACATCAGTGGAGTCTCATTGTAGGGTTGAAATGTTTCTCTGTGAGTCCCCTGTCACAGCAGGATGTGTCTCAAGTCCACTATGATGGTGTTCTTCTAGATCTGTGTTACCTGCAGGAACTGGATGTGATCCTGTGTGTGTGAAAGCTGCTCCAGCTCAGCGTCTCTCCTCCTCAGATCATTGATCTCCTGCTCCAGTCGCTCCAGTCGTCCTTCAGCTCCACTCACCGCTCGCTTTTCCTGATCTCTGATCAGCCGTATCAGCTCAGAGCGGCTTCTCTCAATGGAGCGGATGAGCTCAGTAAAGATCCTCTCACTGTCCTCCACTGCTGTCTGTGCAGAGCGCTGTTAGGACACACAGTGATTCAGGCTTCAGTGGGACTGAAAGAGACAAGAGAGTCTGAACTGAGACTGAGACAAACTTCTCTTCTTCTCCAGACTCACCTTATGAGACTCCACAGCCTCTCTCAGCTGCTGAAGATCTTTCTCTCTCTCCCGAAATCTCTGCTGGAACATCTTCTGTGTCTCCTTCAAGTCTCTCTGTTGAGGAATGCTTAAAAATGTTACATTAAATAGAATATACCACTAAATCATTATACAAAGGTTTTGTGATTCCAATATTGGTGGAGTGGATCAGTGGTTAAAAACCTTTTTTTTTTTTTTTTTTTAAGTTGGAATGCTTAAAAGTGGTTATGATTCGCAACTCAAAATGTCCTTGATATTTATTAAGAGATTACACAACAATAACATGTTGCACATTTCATATCTTAACTCTAACTCCTCAGTTTAAATTATGAGTTTGTTTGTTTGTTTTGTTTTCTACCCTTTTGAATCACGAGGAACTGACATAGCCCTGTTTGTGACGTCACTATTTTTTTCTCTACAAGCCCCTAAACATATCCAAGCCCCACTCATCCTGAGAAATTCTGGCTTCTGCCATTTTACTGCATGAATACAGAGACAGAAACACAACAGCTCAACTAGACTTCAGTCTCTCCTTTCCTGTACTCAGGTGATTCCTGTTTCCTGGTTCTGTGTTTGAGTGACGTGTGTAAAACAGGCGTGTCTGCGAGTCTATAAAGCAGATTCCTCATTCCTGCTCCTGCTGAATATAGACACATCTGACCGTTGTTAAAGTAAATGGAAAGACTTTGACTAGTAGATTCATGTGCGTTTAATTAGAGATCAAACTGAACTCTGTGGGAAAGTGACTCTTCTGGACTAGGAATGGGGAACTCTTATAATAAAATGTCTACATGTCAGTCTCAGACAACACTCAAAGAACACAAGTTACAGAGAAGCAGGACAACAATCATAAAAACTGCAGTACACTGAATCCTAATTACTGAACTTGTACTGCAGGACTAAAACATCTGTCCAGATTTACAGTTCCTTCATGATCACACCGATGGATCAGATTTTCTCAGTCTTCATCCAGCTGGCAGGAACCACTACCAGAGATGGGAAGTAACTAAGTACAAATACTTTGTTACTGTGCTTAAGTAGATTTTACTGGTATCAGTACTTTACTTCACTATTTATTTTTCTGACTACTTTTTACTTTTACTCCTTACATATTTACACAAATATCTGTACTTTCTTCTTCTTCTTACATTTTCAAACCAGGCTTGTTACTTTAGTTTTAATCAGAATTTGGTGGATCACCATTCGATAACCAATCTCTAATAAATCATGGATCGGTTAGTCTTGACTGGCAATGCAATTCGGCTTGGATGCGCTCCACCTCTCCGCCAAACGGTTTCTATCAGAGTAATTATTGCCAGTGACTCGAGAACAGAGTGGAAGCGCCCAGGTGGATCATAGAGGCAAAACTACTGACCTGTTCAGGACTTCAAGTGCAGGTCAGTTTCATCTGTAAACAGGTTCCTAAGAGCTGCTAGCAGTTTAATGCTTAACTAAGTAAACAAAGACAAAACTACAGCAGTAGTACTATAAATGAAACTAAACTAAATCGCTGTCATCACTCAAAATAGTCTATGCTGAAGGACATCTGTCACGATTACACAAAACAAACGAACAACGACGAAGTAAAACGTGAAAGTCTTTAATAATCCAATGAAGCGGGGTAAATACAGGAACACGGGGTGGCAACATTAAGGTTTGACAAGACATCATGGTGAACACACATAATAAATAGACATGGTGATTACAAACTCAAAGGCAATTAGGGATAAACCATAGTACACAAAAAAAAAAAAACGGGGTTGGGGGATGGGAGAAACCAACTCAAAGTCCAGGGGTGTGACAACATCATTATTATCTACTGTAAAGTTACAGTAGTAATTTAGCAAACAAATGTTAGAAAACATTGTTTTGTAATGCGTTCAGAAAGAGCTAGGGCAGATAACAACACAACCCTTACGAAAATTCAAACCAAAATCCATGGTTGCTATAGTTAAACCATAGTAACCACAAATGAACCATGGTTTTGCTACACTAACCATAGTCTAACCATGAGATGTGTAGTAAAACTATAGTTGTAGTTCAATTAAAACAGATTGTAATCAATCCGCCAAAAAATAAACAAACAAACAAAACATGGTTACTATACTTTTACTGTAATAAACCATGGTTAATTTTGGTAAGAGAAAAATATGACTCATGATTGTAACGGAGTGAGTGAGATGAGAGGCGAGCGGATCCATTTGCGAGCTTTTATTAGTGGGACGAGGCAAAGACATGGTCACACAGCCAGGGTCAAAACAACAGTAAACAGGCGTGGCACAATGGAAGTCCGTGAAACAGGCGTGGGTCGATCCGTGGCGAACGTAATCCGAAAAGGGACGAGACCAGAGAATGATCCAATAAACGAGCAAGAGTCCAGTAGGCAGGCGGCGAGACAGTCGAGACAAGATGGCCAGGCGAGAAAGCTATACACAGGGAACTAGGAACAACGGAACTAGGAAATGCTAACAATGATTAACACAACAACAACGCACCGTGGCTTGCATGGGGAAAGACCGGGGCTTTTAAAGCGCCGCTGATTGGTCACAGGTGCTGACCCAATCAGCGCGCTGAATGACGGGGAATGTAGTCCGGGGTGTAGTGCAACAGTCTCCGTGTTGTGACAGGGTGAGAGCGACATCTGGTGGTGAGCGGACCGCAGGTCACCGACCAGATTCGTAACAATGATAATGCAATAACATTCAGTATTAGGATTTTTCTGTAAAGATACTGTCATGATTTAATCATTATTGTACTAATTTTGACATTTAGGCAATTTAGAAAATAGTTTTCTTAAATCTATAGTATTTAAGCGATTTTAAGATAAAACAACAACACCTGGTCATAATGTGATACTTTAAATTGAACCAAAATAAAATTGTTACTGCAAATAGAATATAATGAGGTGGTTGTTTTGCAACAAGTTGGAGACAGTTCTGCTCATAACAGTAAATGGCTGATGAAAAAAGTGACAGGGACAAGAAAATTAGCGAAAAAGCAAACACACACAAAGTGACAGGCAAAGAGATATCATGAAAAATGAAGAGACTGAAAAGGAAAGTGGAAGTTCAAGACAGATCTTTTTTCTGGTTGTTTAGCCTTGATATATTCATTAGCTAGCAAATTTTAAATGTAAGTTATTTTGTATTAATGTGTCAATATGACATGAGGTCCAGTTACCAGCGTGGCATTAAAACAGATAGTAGTAATGGGTATTTTTTTTTAAAAAAGTGTAGTCAATACTTCTACTTTTGCCAGAGTATTTTTAAACATGAGTATCTGTACTTCTACTTGAGTAAAGGATACTTTTGCCATCTCTGACCACTACTGATGGGTCATGTGACCTGCAGTGTTGTGAACCTGCACCACTTTGGAATTCACTGGCAGTCAAAGTCTCATCCCTGAAGTCCACCTGCTTGTTGGTAGATGGACAAACTCTTCTAGGAGCCGCCACCAAAACCATTGGCTGATCCAGGTCTCCAAGAGCTGTTTAAGTCGATCAAAAGTAACTCCTTCAGGATAGTGCCCAATATGGAGCAGGAACACTTTGACTCCAAGCATTTGAGCACCTCTGCCCACAACTAAGACATAAATTGAGGGCTGTGATCAGAAGATATGTCACCTTTGTTCATCAGTTGGGTAGAATATTTAATCATAACAGTCAGAAAACAGAAATAACACAATGAGAAAAATATAATAAAAAATCACTTTATGGTTCTTTATGGTTTTATGGTTAGAATCTCTCGTCAGTCAATTCTGATTAACAATCACAGTTTCACTGATGATCAATAATAACTCTAAACCCAGGATAGAGCGGCTGAGTGAATGTGGTCTGGACTGTGTGGATGAGGCTCATTGTGTCAGAGACGCTGTAGAAGGACAGAGTTCCTGCACTGTGATCCACAAACACTCCTATTCTACTGCTGATGGACGTCACAGGGAGATCAGTCACTATGTTATTTTGTTTGAATGAGTACCTGGATTTAGAGCAGTACAAACTCCAGGACTGATCTTTGGATCCAGACCTACACTCATTACCCCGTCCCTTCCTGCTGATGCTCTTATTTAACTGATAAATACACATTTCCACTCCACTGCAGCTCCCAGTAACAGCGTCCACACACACTCTCTCTACACAACACCTGCTTTCAGTAATCAAATCTGTCTGTATGATCAGGATATTCACAGTAAAAATCAGTCTGAGTAATCTGTCCCCATTAGACAGTCTGAGGAATGGATTCACAGTGTTCAGATCCAGAGTCAATTGGCAGGAGACTGATGGAGTCAGTTTTGCGTTGATGCAGCACTGGAGCTGATGTGAACAAATCCCAGATTTTCAGTGTGACCTCAGATTTCTAGACTGAGCTACAGCTGTATAAATAAATCTTTATAGTAACTTTGTAGGACATTGTAGGAACTCTTTTCTGGTCTTGTGTTCAGTGGAGAGAATGATCTTGATGCATTTCAATAAGGAAACCATTAGATGTTTTCAGTTTAAAAACAATTAATCCACATCCATCCTATATGCACTGCACAGTTTTTACATTATATTACATAATGTAAAAAATATTATATACATATATAATGTATGTATATTAGATAATACACTGATGAGGCAAACCATTATGACCACCTGTCTAATTTGTTGATGGTTCTCCTTGTGCTGCCAGAACAGCACTGACCTGCTGAGTCATGGACTCTACAAGACCCTTGAAGATGTTCTGTGATATTTGGCTCAAAGACATTAGCAGTAGATCCTTCATGTCCTAAGTTGTGAGGTAGAGCAGTGAACTGGACTGGTTGGTCCAGCAAGTACCTTGAGATGATCAACAGTATTTACTTCACCTATGAGTTGTCATAATGTTTTGGCTCACTTGACTCTTGAATTTATTTTTGACTCATTTCCAAGAACAAATACATTTCCTCTATTTTACCTTTATCAGATATAAAAATGTCACATTACATACAATATACCATAAAATCATTATATAAAGGTTGAGTGAATCCAGTATTAGTGGAGTGGACCAGTGGCTATTGTAAATGTAGGATCCATCCACTGGCCCAAACGCGGAGTCCAGTTGTCTGGTTGAAGGTTTAATGCATGTTTGGTCTTTTCACAGCGCTTCTGCAAAGTTCACTTAATTTATCAAGATTTAGTTTCAATTTTAATCTAGCTCCATGTTTAATCTGACCCCAATTTCATACGATCGTTAGAATTTTGGTGTTTAATTTAGGCTGATAACAAATATTAGTTATGTATTAATTTAGATATCTGATCATTTCGGACTCGCTATACTTTCAGTTATTCGTTCACCGGGGACCCGATGCCTCTTTTGAGTCTGGCGCCGGCCGATTACACCGATCTCACGATCAAAAAAACGCCAGTCTGATGCTGAGTCAGAGGTATGTAGGTGACTAATACCCTTTTTGACAGCCGCCTACTGCTTGCCTTCACAAAAAGTGTAGTTTACTTTAGTCTTCCGTACAACTTGCTAACATCAGTGATAGACAGAAATCAGGAGGTCTCAGATGATGTGCCTACTGCTCCATTCAATCCTGAGCCTGCAGTTTGCTCTATCCTGGTCATAATTTGCGGTAGCAACAGCCTCCTCACAATCTACTAGAAATAAGGATTTCAGAAGAGTCTAAAATGAATCAAATATAATGTTTTATTTGTCAGGTAAAAATGTATCATGCCAATTATATAGTTTAACCATGAGAATCCAATTCAGAATTAAATTCAGTTCCAATTCAAATAAATACATAACATCAATTACTCAAAGATAAATCTAAGAGTGGGAGATGCACACCTGACCGCAGAGAGATACACAGCAGCATGTAAGAGATTTGGAGGCAAAGCTCCAGAGACTCTCACACACAGTGTGGGGGTTCTTCTGAATACAGAATCCCCCCGTAGTGTTTTGTCACTTCGCTTATATACCCAGACCAAAACAAACAAATCTTCCACTCAGTTGTAAAAACATAAAGACCTTTTGGTTTGCCAGGAGATCTCGTGACCCAGGGTCACACCTGGCTGGAGATTCTCACCCGACCCTAAGGAGAAAACACACCCCTCAGCAGCAAACCACAATTCTACAAAAGTGTTCAGTCTTTCTCATAATATAAGTGACTGCTGTGAAATTGAGACCAATTTACCACTCGCACTGAGACCTTTAGAATGATACCAAACATAAAAGGGAAAATTCAACATATTCACAAGATGTAACACATGTATATGGACATTCTTAGTGACTTTCAGTGGAATCTTTGGGGGAAAGGAGTGAGATGCAGGGAGGGGAGAGGAGAGGGAGGAGTTCCTGGACTTTAAATTCATGAGGAAATAATATCACATCTTACAAAATGTCCTTGATATTTATTAATGTAAGAGGATACTCCAAAATAAAATATCACACATTTCACACCTTAAATCTAACTCCCCACTTTAAAATATGAATTATTTTTTTTTAATTTTTTGAAATTAGGATTTGAAATAGCTCTGTTTGTGACATCACCATTTGTCTCTACACACCCCTGAACATCCCTTATGAAAATGAACCATGTTTTACTACAATAAAAAAAGACAGTTACCATATGGTATATTATAGTTAAACCATGGTAACCACAAATTAACAATGTTTTGTTGCACTAACCAGTTTAACCATGTTATTTGTAGTAAAACTGTGGTTATACAAATGGTAATCAATACGCCAAAAAATGGTTACTACACTTTTACTATAATAAAACCATGGTTAATTTTTTGTAAGGGATGTGTATCTTAAGTCAAGGAGGTGTGATCCTAAAGACTTTAAGTTTAACTTTATATCACCGTCACAGTGATGAGTTTATATATCACAATTTGGCATAACTCAGAATTGCGAGTTAAAAAAAAAAAAAAAAAAAAAAAGCCAGAAAGGTCACAACTACCTTTTTATTCATTCATTTATTCTGTGAGAGAAACAGGCTTCTATACATTTGTGAAGAGCATAAAAGAAAATATTTACATCAACAATTGAATAATTAAACTCTGCACAAATATTAGCCTGCTAACACTACTATAATGGGATACTGTTAGTTGATAATCATTACAAAGCACCCTTTCCTTGATACAAGCACCGATCACTTGGTTAGGGTTTATTATTATGACAATTTATTGTTGTTAAAGAACAAATAACATTGTTACCTCTTTATTGTTTCCTAGTAAAGAATACAACTATAAATTAAGCAAAAGTGTCATTTCTCATCAGTCCTCAGCTCTTTCTCTGTCCTCTGTAAAGCAGCTGACACTGATGGAGCTTTGGTTCCTTGCCACTGTCAGCTTTGGCTCAGCTGGGGGCAATTATGGCAATATTGTCACCTTGATTGCACAGACAATGACGATGACATCACTGAATCAATAATGAACTGACTATTAATGTAAAACAATATGTAATTAGAATGAAATGTCATTAAAGTCCTTGTTGGTGTCAGTCAGGTGTCCCTATACTTTTGTCTATACAGTGTTTTACTTACTTGACGTACTATTAGACTTATTCTATGTCCAGATTTTCAACAAACTCGAAATGCTTATTTGTGACATGATTCCAAATGTGATGTTAATACTGTAGATGATTTTCATTATCTCCTGTGGAAAGAATTTGAGCAAGGAATCTGTTTATCCCAAAATTACTTTGTTAATGTCTCAAGGAGCCCGACCCACTCCTGGCTGTGCTCCTATAAGCAAAATCCCTATAGGACCAAATATTCAGGTTTAATAACTAAAACGTGGCGTTGTATTTTGTTTGCTTAGCAGGCAATAATGACCACTGACAACTTGAGTTAAAAGCAAAGGAACATTTTTACTTAAGTTTTGTGCAGCATTATACAGGGATGAGTTACTTTAGCAGCACACACACATATACTGAATCATTTACTCACTTCTCTTCCTTCTGGAGCGCTCTCAGTCCAGCACAGCATTGTGGGCAATATATTCTTGAACAGCCCAATAAATTTCAGTGACAGAAGTTCAGCTGCAGTATTAATGTCATGAAGAGAAAAGAAGAAACTCTATAACATCTCACTGTTACTGATTTATCATGCAGCTCAAAGCATTATGGTTAGAATCTCTCATCAGTCTATTCTGATTCATCAACACAGTTTCACTGATGATCCAGAACAATAAACCCTAAACCCAGGATAGAGCGGCTGAGTGAATGTGGTCTGGACTGTGTGGATGAGGCTCATTGTGTCAGAGACGCTGTAGAAGGACAGAGTTCCTGCACTGTGATCCACAAACACTCCTATTCTACTGCTGATGGGCTTTACAAGGAGAACATTCTCTATGTTATTGTGTTTAAATGAGTATCTGGAGGAAGAGCAGAACAAACTCCAGGACTGATCATTAGATCCAAACACGCACTCATTACCCCGTCCCTTCCTGCTGATGCTCTTATATGACACTGATATATACACACCTCCACTCCGTTGCAGCTCCCAGTAACAGCGTCCACACACACTCTCTCTACACAACACCTGAGCATACACATCAAATCTGTCTGGATGATCAGGATACGACTGGACTGTGTTAGTGTATGTAATCACTCTGTTTCTCTCAGACAGACAGAGGTGTTCAAAAGCTGTGTTCAGATCCAGAGTGAGCTGATGGGAATCTAATGGAGATAAAACACATCAGAATCAGGAATTATGAATCTGTTTGATGTTTTCATGTAGCTGAACTCTTCATGTTCAGTGTATCATCAGTGTGTCAGTACAGATGAGCAGATATCCTGTGCAAATCATCATTTACATCATCAATTATAAAACTCTTCTTTCACCTTCTACAGGAAGAACATGAACACACTCAGTGAGTTTTTCTGCTCGTTTTCTTACTGACTTACATTGTAGGAAGTCGTTCCTGGTCCTGGGAACAATGTTGATGAATGTGACTGTGGAAATCAACAGACATGAACAGTGTGATTCTCATGATCCTGCATCCATTCCTAACACATTTCTAATATGATGTTCTCCATGATATGAGATGATGATGGACTCATTTCTGATAGCAGACGAATCTCCAGGACTTTACCTCTGTCTGAGATCTTCTTGAGCTCCTCTTTGCAGAAATCCTCCAGTTTGTCTCTCAGCTGATGAACAGATTCTCTCAGACCATCAAAGAGACGAGAGAACTGATGGGTTTCTCATTTATGTCTGTAGATTCAGGAGGTGCTGAGAGAGACTGGAAACTCTACAGAAAACAGAAATCAAAACTCATCAGCTCCACACTTCACCCAATAACCTGCACCAACATCAGATTTGACTTGACTGATCTTTAGTAACTCAATCCAGCACTTTCACAGCATCAGCTTCATTCTTCTCATATTCATTATATCACATTAGAGCTACAGATTCTAGTATTTGACACTTAGACTCTATGTGAATTTCCTAGAAAATAGTCTGGATGATAAAACATCTGCTAAGAACCTAAATGTTCATCTAACAGCTCAAGCTGTTGAAAGGTTGAAATGTTTCTCTGTGAGTCTCCTGTCACAGCAGGATGTGTCTCAAGTCCACTCCGATGGTGTTCTTCTAGATCTGTGTTACCTGCAGGAACTGGATGTGATCCTGTGTGTGTGAAAGCTGCTCCAGCTCAGCGTCTCTCCTCCTCAGATCATTGATCTCCTGCTCCAGTCGCTCCAGTCGTCCTTCAGCTCCACTCACCGCTCGCTTTTCCTGATCTCTGATCAGCCGTATCAGCTCAGAGCGGCTTCTCTCAATGGAGCGGATGAGCTCAGTAAAGATCCTCTCACTGTCCTCCACTGCTGTCTGTGCAGAGCGCTGTTAGGACACACAGTGATTCAGGCTTCAGTGGGACTGAAAGAGACAAGAGAGTCTGAACTGAGACTGAGACAAACTTCTCTTCTTCTCCAGACTCACCTTATGAGACTCCACAGCCTCTCTCAGCTGCTGAAGATCTTTCTCTCTCTGCTGGATTCTCTGCTGGAACGTCTTCTGCATCTCCTTTAAGTCTCTCTGTTAAGGAATGTTAAAAAATGTTACATAAAATACAATATACCACTAAATCATTATATTAAGGTTTTGTGACTCCGATATTGGTGGAGTGGATAAGTGGCGGAAATTTATTTATTTATTTTCTGTAATGTTAGCTCAAAAGTGGATATGATTCGCTCAAAATGTCCTTGATATTTATTAAGAGATTACTCCACAATAACATGTTGCACATTCCATATCTTAAATCTAACTCATTAATTTAAAATATAAGTTTATTGTTGTTGTTGTTGTTGTTGTTTTGTTGTTGTTTTTACCCTCTTGAAATGCCAGGATTTGAAATAGCCTCATTTGTGACCATGATCACCATTTTTCTCTACACGCCCTTGAACATATGTTTGTAAAGCAATGCAAATAACAGCTCATGTCTGTCACAAATTTATATCTGGCAGTTCTGAGTTAATAAATAATATATTACTCATTACTAGTTACTTCTTTCAAAAGTATTATCAATACTTTATGTATTATTGTCTGGCAACAGTTATTAGTTACACTACTAGTCACATTAATTTTGAGTAAATGCAGAAGTTGTAAATGCATATCTTCCCCATAAAATTAATCTAAAATATTACTAACAATATATTCCTGCCTCGTCATTTGACCAAAATGCACAATGGATTGCAGTCAGAAGTTATTCCAAACATTCAGTGATGATTAATAGTAACGTTTAAGTAAAAGTGTAACAATTATACCCATATATGTTTATATTCCATAATGTATTTTATTAAAAGAACCATATAGGTTCATAAGAACATGTTTTGTTCTCTAAAAAGATTTTATAAAAAATTATTGGGATCAGAGGGATGTGGGTGGCCATGTAATACCAGAGTAAAGTAATGCCACAACTTACACATCAGTGTTCAGATCAAGATTCACTCCCCAGACTAACATTAGAATACTAATACTAATATCATGTATACTTATACTACTACTAATATAATGGGATAATATAGTGTTTTATTTCTCCTTAAGTTTCAGTCCTCACCTCTTTCTCAGTCCTCTGTAATGCAGTTGACACAGTGTCATGATTTCTGTGTTCATCCACCATACACAGCAAGCAAATACATTTCTGATCAGTGCGACAAAAAACTTCAAGAAGCTTGTCGTGTTTCTGGCAGATCATCTCCTGCAGTCGTCCAGTGGCCTCGATCACTTTGTGTCGTTTACCAGGGTGAAACTCCTCATGACGCTCAAAATGAGTTTGACAGTAAGAGTTCAGACACACCAGACAGGACTTGACGGCTTTGTATTTTCTTCCAGTACAGACGTCACACTGCACATCTCCAGCTCCAGCAGGAACCGCACTTTGAAGTTTGGTCTTCTTCAGTTTCTCCACCATTTCAGCAAACACCACATTCTTAAATAAAGCAGGTCTTGGACTGAAGGTCTGTCTGCACTGAGGGCAGCTGTAGACTCCCTTCTCATCCTCCTCATTCCAGCAGTCTGTAATGCAGCTCATACAGTAACTGTGTCCACACTGGATGGTCACTGGATCCTTCAGGAGATCCAGACACACCGGACAGCTGAACTGATCCACTGAAATACGGGCTTCTGCCATTTTCCTGCAAGTGAGCGCTGATATAAAGTTGCAGCAGGTCAACAGCACTTAGGTTTCTGTTTCTCTACACTGTTGCTTCCTGGTTCTGTGTTTGAGAGATGGGAAAAACAGGAAAAACTGTCTTTAGAATTTTCACATAATACAAATGTCCACTAGGTGTCAGCCTCATAAAGAGACTGAGAGTTAATGCTAAGTGGACTGCTAGCACAAAGAAAGTGTCAGGTTTGGCTTTTTATCATGATATGCTAAGAAATACTTTTTTATATAAACAACATATGGCTTATAAGGCATTAAAATATTCCTGAAAACAGATTTATTCACACATGTGTCTGTTTGTGGCTTCTGTGATATGGAACACAACAATGCAAATAATTGTAAAATCAGGGCTCTCAAGTTTTAGAAAAAGTTTGGAGTGAGATTATATCTGTTAGGAGAGGAGCCCCTCAGCCCCATGCAAATTCTCTCCAGTTTTTGCTAGAAGTTAAATTTTATCTATTGTTCATAATTGACCAGCACAAAATAGAAACTATAACAATTGGTAAGTTTGATTAAAGTCAAATTCATAAAAAATAAAATAAAATGTCTTGTATGTTTCAAAAATACAAATGTATCAAAAATCAAAAGAAATTTGGCCCCAAAAGCCAATGAACAGCAGTGCTCAAAGTACATATTGTAGGCCCACACATACAGTATTGCAGAACTTGCCCTGAGCATGTCAAGCCGTGTGTGTGAGAGAGAGAAAGTACATATTTCAGAATGGCATTTTGTATGGCAAGAGTTTGTTGCACATATTGATGCCTTGATGACAGTGGTAGAGGCTCAAACTTAACTAGTAACTAGTTACATGTAATGGATTTACATAATTTAATTACAAAATAATTGTAACTACTCAGTTACAGTTGCTGAGAAACAACGTATAGCCTAGTTAAATTACAGTTAGTAATGAAAATTACAAAGGGGTTACATCTGAATATTTTCACACAGATTTGATTAAATTCTTTCCCAAACTGCTCTAAATGAGACAAAATGTTTCAAAAGTTTAGGACACAAAATAGGACACATGCTTTTTTAATAACTGATTTATTTCCATATCTGAGTTTATGTATACGCTTTATTTTTTAAGATTAACTGTTTTTTTTTTTTTTTTTTTTTTTCCACCAAGGCAGTGTTAGATGCCAGTGTTTCCAGTCATAAGGATTTGATTAAAATGAATACCATTAAAATGGTATTATAGCTATTAAGCTATATATTCTGATTTAAAATCTGTATTTAACCTAACTAGGTGCTGAAGTCTGATTTTGTGGTGGCTGTGCTTTAAAATAAATTATAATAATCTTAATTCAAGTGATGAAGGATTTTGTAAGTCTGACAGTAATTATTGTTGAGTGCTGCTGTAAGGTTAACTCTGCCTGCTTTAAACGTTTCAAAAGTATTAACAGTTGAAAACATTAGTTAGAAATTTAGAGAAGTAATCAATTTGGATAAATTTGTTTTATCAGATTTACCAATATGTAGTCCTTTCCTTAGTTTCCAGTAGCCAAAACTTAGTTTAAGCTGTTATCCCCCAACATCAGCTCTCACTATCTTTGATCACAGGCAAGTGATTTTGTCCAGGAATTGTAAAATGAAGAAAAAGAAAGAAGAAGAAGAAGAATGGGTTGCCGAGTGACGAACGTGACTGAAGCGGGATCACGTAATTTACCTAAAAACAAAAAAAATCTAATTTCTGATATGTGCTGGTAGGTTACATTTAACTGTCAAGAAAGCTACGAACTCACCCGCCTCGTCCATTAACACTATATAGCGGGACAAGTTATCCCTTACTTTTTAGCGTGAGAAATATAATGTGACGAGCTGAAATGAGGGAGGAAGCAAATGCAGGTGAAATGGAGGTTTATTGAGAAGACAGAATGTGAACAAAGTCTGATGGTGAAGTCTCTCGGCTGGGTGAGGCAGGGGTTAGATGGCAGGCAGTGAAGTGGCGTGAGTCCCGTGGTGGTTGAAGTCCAGGTGGTGCAGACACGAAGACACGACGAAATCCAACATGAAATGATCCCAACTGAAGACTGACACACACGAAGACAGAACCAACACCGCGACATCCAGTCGAACTATCGGACGAGGGGACAGAGAATGAGGTGAGTATTTATAGGCTGAGGTAATGGGAAACACCTGTGCCGGACTGATTGGCAGCTCAGCTGAGCGAGCACACGATCACATGACAAACCAACAGATCACGAGACGTGAGAACACGGCAGATCTGTGAACCGTGACATATAAGGTATGTACTATAACAGATATATGTTGCTAAATTACAGTTGTATACTGTAGATGACAAAACGGCACTTTGCTGTTAATTTCAAAAACAGTAGCACACTGTATTTTTACAGTAAGATGCTGGCAACCACAGCTGCCAGTAGATTACCGGTTTTTTACAAGGAAATTTTTTTACAGTGTGTGGCGTGAGCGTGTGAACTGGTTAAAATGCGTGTGTCTCACGGTGAATGTGTGAGACTTGAGAGCCCTGAAAATTGTAGAGATTTTTTTGAATGAAAATAGAAAAAGGGTTTTACTGCCCTTAGCAAAATAAATAGAGACTTTGTTTGTGTGACGTGTGAGCAGGAGTAATTGAAAGAGAGTGAAAGGGGGGCAGAGCTGCAGCAAGTGTGTGTGTGTGTGTGTGTATTGCTGTGTGAATGGAGAAAAAAGAGTGTGAGGAAAAACTAGAAGCATTATTTAAAAACTAAGAACTTTCCAAGAAATTTGCTTATTTATTTATTTAAATATTTTCCAATTTGTCACTATTTATAAAGTTAAACAAAGTTTATTTCTCTCCTATGATAAAAGTAAGAAAGAGTGTCTGTGACAGAGAAAGGAGTGACTGTGAGAGAAAACTTGTGAGATTATAAGTGCCTCTTATTTGCATAATTTATTGAATTTGGACTTTGAGAGAAAAACGTTTGTTAGAAGGGAGATTTGAATTAGAGGAGAAGAGACATTAAAAGAGGTCAAAATAGGATTTATGTAAGCAAAGAATTTAAATAAAAAGCAGCAATCAATAAACAAGCAACTAGTTTTTAGTGATAAAAAGATTAGATCAAGTAGTAGAGTGAACAACCCGTTTGTGACTGTGCCTACGTAGATTAATTTATCCTTTGTCAGGAATAATAGAGCAAAATAACAGTAGTCTTCTTACTTCACATCTAACAAGTTGGTAGCTGAAGAGGAAACATATTTTGCTGAATTGCGACAGTTACCGCCAAATCCTGACATAATTGTATTCAATATTAGAATCTTTGTAGATCTCTGAACAGGATATATACTGCAATATAGAGTAAGCACTGTAGAAAAAAAAAAGTGTATGTGTATGATCTATTATATTTAGACCTTAATCAGATCTCATTGACAGATCTGGACTAAAATTTGGGCTTAATTTCAATGACTGGGAGTATCCAAGATAAATGAAGTCCTTGGAGGGGTGCATCTGCATCAAGCAAGTGACAATCCAAGAACAGACACAGAGCTGAGATATGGCTTGCTTTAAGAACTGAATACCCAACGCAGATGAACCTGATGTGGCTGGAAGGAGTACTAAGGTGATATAGAGAATCTGGATACTATGCCACCAACAGTGAAGGTCAGGTTGAAAGATGTGGTCTGTTTGAACTCCAAGACTCACAAGAACTTATGCTGTGAAACAATGTAGGAAGAATGAACAGAAGCTGAAAAACCAAGACAGAAAGCTACAAAGAAATTTGACAGAATATGAACTTGAAGAATTAACCAGCAAGAAAAGGAAGATTAAAGATCAAAGACAAAGAAGACGAACAATAAACAGTGATGGCTCCTGTAAACACGCCTAACCCAGTTGGAGTACAGCAGCAGTATCTACCCCTGTCATCCAGAACATGACGAATGCCACTGGAAACATGCTGCAGCCACTGGCACAAATTGTAGTCTGTGTAAGACCAGAACACCCAAACAAAAGAGACTGGACAAGACCACAACAAGAAGGCCAAAGACAGAACATTTGCCAACAAGTGAGTCAATGGGAAAATAAAAGGCCAAATGACACACAAGGACAGTTCTATTGATTTCACAATACATAATAATAGGGCCACAATGTCCCACAAGACAAGCTGAGAAGGGTACATTCATTCAAGGGTACAAACTCACTCATGTTACTTTGTATGTAAATAAAGGAAGCTGGTCAAATGCTTAAGAGCAATGATTAAACGAGCAGAAAAATCCTCTCTTTTTTTCAATAGAATAAATGAATAAAATAAATATCTTAAAATTTTGTGTGCTGCCATTATGATCCCAGGGGTGGTGAATAAATGGATTAAAAAACGAAATGGAAGACTGTGGTCTTAATATGGTACTGGTGTAGGTTTAGTGAAATTTGTTATCCTAGTTAAAATGTAAGGGGTCATGACATGGATTTTTGTTCCTTGAGGTTTACTTATGAAGTTAATAAAGTTTTTTTTTGCACAATAAATAAATACATTAAATAAATATGTGGAAAATGATTATTTTCAACCCTCATTCTGACCCTCCGTCTAAAATGGCCTGTTTTAAGGGGTGTGTCCTTTAAGGCAATGCCCCGTCCTCTCACTATTGCATGTGAGTGTTTTGACAACACAATCAAAATAAAACAGTAATTTCCAGAAAAAAACATTATGAAATCATTTACTTACAGTTCATGATGCAGCTGCAGTCAGATCTAGCACCGCTTCATCTTTCAACAAATGTTTCTTTGTGAACTGTCCATGACACTGTGCCTTGTTTACAAAACAGCATGCTCTGAAGTCCAAACAATCCTCTGGCATGATCCGTGATGCCATTAAAAGTAAACTACCTGCTTGATTCTTATGCAGGAATTCTTCTGATATCTATCCAAAGATGCAAACAAGCTGTTTAAACCAAATGTGTCAAAGCGAATGATGTTTCATTCCATTTGTCGTATTGACAGACTCAAGCTTGTGGACTGTCAGAAAGTGAACATGCATCTGTATACTCAATGCAACGCTCGCATTCAGCATATTTAAGTGATCAGCCATTAAGCGACTGAACACCAGGGCCTGTGGTGAGAAGATGACTATTCGTTGATGTCTTACTCTGGTGGCAGTGTTTATGCAAACGACTGCACCCTGGTAAAGTCACCTTGCACCTCGGATCCAAACTAGCCGTTTTCTGAGGGTTTTTTTTTTTTTTTTTTTTTTAATTATTATTATTATTATTGATGATAAGGACATTTTAAGTTATGAAACTTGCAGGATGTTTTAAGCATAAAAAGACCTCTTCTGTGTCAAAAGATCAAGGGAAATTTGGTTTCTCATCTCATGACCTCTTTAAAATTAGACCAGGATAAACTGTATAAATATGTCGGAATGCCTCAAGGATTTCAAAAGTGTATTTAATTTGATCAAACACCATTGCTGAATGATTATAATATGCAGACCACTCCCACATCAAACTCCAAAATAATGGATGTATACAAACAATAAGGGTTATAACACAGAACCTTATCTCAGTAGTTAGGAAGAATTAAATTACAGTTACTTTTGAAAATGTTAATTATTACAAAGGGGGTTACATCTGATTTTTTCCACACACACACAAACAGTTTTAATTGACTTCTTTCATAAATTGCATTGACTGCGCTAAAATGACACCAATGTTTCAGGAGTTTAAAACAGAATATGACACATGCCTATTCGATAACAGTTTTACATCCTATTTGGCTTTATGCATATACTTTATTTTTTAAGAGTGTTTTTTTTTTCCAAGGCACTGTTAGATGCCAGCGTTTCCTCTCATCACTATGCAAACATTTGATTTCAAAACCAGTATCAAAGCTATTAAACTATTTCTTATGATAAATCTGTATTTAACCTCAGAATGATCTCAAAGTAAATAAGAAGTGTTAAGTCTGAATTTGTGTTGGCTGTGCTTTAAATGAAATTATTACACAGCTCTGTGGAATGCTTGATTCTGATTGGTCAGTCATGACATTCCAAGGTATGTTATTCCCTGATAATAACTGGTAAAAGCTAATAACACAGACTCATCTGGGCAACTTAAGTCGGTGCTATAAGCTTAACAGTTTTTCTTGGTGGAAGCTTTGTGTTTGGTTAGCTAATAAAATATTAAATCTCAATTCAATATTATGTGTACAGTCTCTTAATTCTGTTATCCTGGTATTGTGGACTCGCTATATTGTTTCACACAAACACAGCTGCTGCTATTTTGTTTTGTACACTGTAATGGATTATAAGATAACTAACAAACTAGTACTGTAAGTACTAGTACTTAATAATGTGGTGAAATGTTGTGTAATAAAAGTAATCATATACCTCTGTAAATAAATACAATTAAAAGTCATGTCTTGCACACATTAATGCCCTCTGAATGGAACATACACTCGTTTCGAACTGGAATCATGGCGAAATATTGTGTGATGTCAACTTTGCAGGGCACTTACGGTCAAATAGAACAAACGTTGTTTGTGATAAGAGATATATATGAAATATGCAGAGCAGGGAAGCGAGAGGACTGGGATTGGGAAACGCTGCCGTAAGGCAAGAAGTAGATCCTGTGTAAATATCAGACCAGCTTTCCAGCGCTGGAGAGAGGGGCAGGTAGGCCTGTGATCGGACACCGAGGTTGCTTTGTTTCTTAACATTGGTTTTGCTTTGTTTCACAGAACTAATATATGCTAGCTTTTGCTTGAATATGTTCATGTGCTACGTTCGCTTGTTTGTTCATCTGCAAGCGGTGGCTGGCACAGCAGATTCTGCCATAATTGTTGCCGTGTATATGTGGGGTGGAGCTATCAAAATAGGGGCGAGAGCCTTTTGGGGTAGGGACGTTTTTGTTTTGGTGATTTTAAATATCAAAACTGGCTACCAGAAATCACTTACCCTACCTTTAAAGATGAAAATATTCATTAATAATAATAATATTAATACTTTATAACTAAAAGAGTGAAGCACAGAAACACATGGTCACTCAGCAGGACTCACACACACACACTGATCTTACTGTCTATATGACGATTTATTACACACATTTATTCCGATTCATGTCATTTCAGTGACAGAAGTTCAGCTGCAGTATTAATGTCACAAAGAGAAAAGAAGAGACTCTATAACTGTCACGAATCTTGTCCGTGGCTTTCTGTCCGCTCACCACCAGATGTCGCCCTCTCATCATATTGACACTCACACCACACAGACTGTTACATGGTACTCCGGACTCCATTTCCCATGTCCCATTTCACTGATTGCGTTTTTTTCACCTGCAGTAAGTTACACACACTATTTAACACGCACCCAGATGCTTCTCTGATTGCTGAGTATTGTTTGCGTTTATCTCTGTGTCTAACGATAGCAACATTACAGAGCCTTTCCGTGTTTCCTGAGTGATATTCTAGTTTAGTCCTGTTTAATCTGTGTCTTGATCCCAGCCTGGTTTATCTCGTCCTGTCTGTTTCTCTGCCTGCCCTGGATTTCTCACCTGTCTGTTGGATTACCCATTTGCCTTGCCCTCTGGATTACGTTTGCTATTAATCGATCCTCGCCTGTCTTCTGGACTTGTGTCTTGCTCTCTATATACCTGTTTGCCAGTGTTCAACCCTGACTATGTTTTGACGATATCTCTAAATATAGCTTTGCGTATGGATCCGCATGATTCCTCTGTTCACTTCGTAACAATAACATCTCACTGTTACTGATTTATCATGCAGCTCAAAGCATTATGAGTAGAATCCCTCATCAGTCTATTCTGATTTATCAACACAGTTTTACTGATGATCCAGAACCAACCCAAAACCCAGGATAGAGCGGCTGAGTGAATGTGGTCTGGACTGTGTGGATGAGGCTCATTGTGTCAGAGACGCTGTAGAAGGACAGAGTTCCTGCACTGTGATCCACAAACACTCCTATTCTACTGCTGATGGACGTCACAGGAAGATCAGTCTGTATGTTATTGTGTTTGAATAAGTATGTGGAGGAAGAGCAGTACAAACTCCAGGACTGATCATTAGACCCAAATAAACACTCATTACCCCGTCCCTTCCTGCTGATGCTCTTATATGACACTGATATATACACACTATCATATTTACCTCCACTCCACTCCAGCTCCCAGTAACAGCGTCCACACACACTCTCTCTACACAACACCTGAGGATACACTTCAAATCTGTCTGGATGATCAGGATACGGCTGATCTGTGTCAGTGTATGTAATCACTCTGTTTCTCTCAGACAGATGGAGGTATTTATTCACTGTGTTCAGATCCAGAGTGAGCTGATAGGAGTCTGATGGAGATAAAACACATCAGAATCAGGAATTATGAATCTGTTTGATGTTTTCATGTAGCTGAACTCTTCATGTTCAGTGTATCATCAGTGTGTCAGTACAGATGAGCAGATATCCTGTGCAAATCATCATTTACATCATCAATTATAAAACTCTTCTTTCGCCTTCTACAGGAAGAACATGAACACACTCAGTGAGTTTTTCTGCTTGTTTTCTTACTGACTTACATTGTAGGAAGTCGTTTCTGGTCCTGGGAACAATGTTGATGAATGTGACTGTGGAAATCAACAGACATGAACAGTGTGATTCTCATGATCCTGCATCCATTCCTAACACATTTCTAATATGATGTTCTCCATGATATGAGATGATGATGGACTCGTTTCTGAGAGCAGATGAATCTCCAGGACTTTACCTCTGTCTAAGATCTTCCTGAGCTCCTCTTTGCAGAAATCCTTCAGTTTGTCTCTCATCTGATGGACAGATTTTCAGAAGAGACAAGAGGAATGAAAGGGTTGTCATTTATGTCTGTAGATTCAGGAGGTGCTGAGAGAGACTGGAAACTCTATAGAAAACGGAATTCAAAACTCATCAGCTCCACACAGGGACGCCGCGTATACAAGTGAAAGAAAAGTTCTGACACGAGACCAATTTGAGCAAGATTTCCACAGCTGAAAGTCATTTGTAAGCAGTGTCTCTTTCAAAAGAAGATGATCAGATGAGAGTCTGACTGATGATTATATAATAAGACACTCATGAAATGTTTCTCTGTGAGTCTCCTGTCACAGCAGGATGTGTCTCAAGTCCACTATGATGGTGTTCTTCTAGATCTGTGTTACCTGCAGGAACTGGATGTGATCCTGTGTGTGTGAAAGCTGCTCCAGCTCAGCGTCTCTCCTCCTCAGATCATTGATCTCCTGCTTCAGTCGCTCCAGTCGTCCTTCAGCTCCACTCACCGCTCGCTTTTCCTGATCTCTGATCATCTGTATCAGCTCAGAGCGGCTTCTCTCAATGGAGCGGATGAGCTCAGTAAAGATCCTCTCACTGTCCTCCACTGCTGTCTGTGCAGAGCGCTGTTAGGACACACAGTGATTCAGGCTTCAGTGGGACTGAAAGAGACAAGAGAGTCTGAACTGAGACTGAGACAAACTTCTCTTCTTCTCCAGACTCACCTTATGAGACTCCACAGCCTCTCTCAGCTGCTGAAGATCTTTCTCTCTCTGCTGGATTCTCTGCTGGAACGTCTTCTGCGTCTCCTTCAGCTGCTTCTGCAGGATAAACAGATGATAGTGAATGTCACAGAAAATTACTGACACTAAATCATCATGTGAACAGACGAACCCAGTAGAAGTAGGGAGAAGCAGTTTAAAGGTTACCACTGATTATAATGGAACATTGTAAGATAATGAGTACCATGTCTAGGTAATAATATTATAATACATTCAAAATGTGGATAAAACTTTTTTTGTTGTTGTTTTTTATGGTTAAGTGGCCTGTTGAGCAGCCACATACACGCTTAAATACATAAGCCCATCTAAATACAGGAAATTCACTCCTGAAATGTAAACTGAAATTGTCAAACTTCACAAGGGATGACTGATTGTTGTACATGAACTAACATGAAGCATAAGGCAGGGCGAGTCTAAACATGAAAAGTGAAACTGACACAGATGTAGGGCTTCACATTTATACTGTTACCAGATTTACTGAACAAAAAATGTATGTTACTGAATTTAACTTGCATTTGGTCAAAGAACTCATGTTATTTTATATTGATTAAACAAGGTCTATTTTGTTAAAGATTGTGTTGATGAAAGCTTATGGTGCATTTTCAGCAAACTGAAACTTTTCTTGCAGCTGTTGTTCATTTCTGCTTCCATGTGATGTGTGAATTCTGTAAATGTAAGGTGCCAATATGAACACATATGAAACGGCTGAAGTGTCAGCAATATTTCATCACAACTATCATCTAGTTTTAAATACCTGTTTCTCAGTCCTCTGTGCTGCAGCTGATACAGTGTTGTGGTTTTTATGTTCATCCATCGTACACAGAACACATATACATTTCTGGTCAGTGCGACAGAAAACCTCAAGGATCTTCTCATGTTTCTGGCAGATCATCTCCTGCAGTCGTCCAGTGGCATCAGTCAAATTGTGTCTCTTTCCTTTAAACAAACTCTCATGTTGTTCAAGGTGATTCTGACAGTAAGAGTTCAGACACACCAGACAGGACTTGATGGCTTTGTATTTTCTTCCAGTACAGACGTCACACTGCACATCTCCAGCTCCAGCAGGAACCGCACTTTGAAGTTTGGTCTTCTTCAGTTTCTCCACCATTTCAGCAAACACTACATTCTTAAATAAAGCAGGTCTTGGACTGAAGGTCTGTCTGCACTGAGGGCAGCTGTAGACTCCCTTCTCATCCTCCTCATTCCAGCAGTCTGTAATGCAGCTCATACAGTAACTGTGTCCACACTGGATGGTCACTGGATCCTTCAAGAGATCCAGACACACCGGACAGCTGAACTGATCCACTGAAATACAGGAGTCTGCCATTTTGCAAGTGAGCACTGATATAAAATTGCAACAGGACAACAGCACTTAAGTTTCAGCTTCTCTACACTGATGCTTCCTGGTTCTCTGTTTAAGAGACAGGAAAAACAGGCGTGTCTGTAAATTCCCAAATAATACAAATGTCCACTAGGTGTCAGCCTCATACAGATGCAGGGAACTTGTGATAAATGGACTGCTAGCACACCCAAAGAGTCAAGGTTTGGCTGGTTAGCACAAAATATTCATGAAAATACAGTTATCAGTTATTCACATATCACTTGTCTAATCTTAAGCTCTTTTTAAGCGACGACTGTGATAACTGACAACTGTACATGACAGAAGTTGCTGATTGTTGTGTAACCTTGGATAAGTGATGTTATGTCAACCAATTATAAATGAACTTTAGAGCTAAAGTCAAATGCATCTCTCTACAGTAACAGCTGAAGCAACACCCTGTTAAGATAATCCTTAGATCAGAGGAGTCCAGTCCTGCTCCAGGAGGGCCAATATCCTGCAGAGTTCAGCTCAAAACCTGATTAACCACACCTGAACCAGCCATTCGAAGGATCACTTGACACTTTCAGACAGGTGTGCTGGGGCACGTTGGAGCAAAACTATGCAGAATATGCTGGACCCCCATAACACGACTAGAATGTTTCATTCCCAGATACTCACTGTCTGCTTACTGACATGACTGTGACTGAATTTACAGTTACTTCTCAAAAAGCAGTTGGGTCATTCTATAATTGTGGGTACATCTCAAGTCCGTGAAGTATATTTTTAATATATTTTCATCAATATAAAGCCCAGATGCTTTATTTTCTAGTACACAATTAGAGTTTTTCCCAATCTGACTACTATATGTTTAAAAAGTCATGTCTTTTGTTCAAAAATTATGTTCATATCACATACAACCCTGGTATTCAGCTATCCTATTATGTAAAGTTGCTCATTCTACTCTGCATTTAAGCATGATAATTACCTCAAATATAAATTAATTTCATAGTTTTGCGCTTAAAAAAAATAAGCGTTTATTGTGATATAACTTGTTTTATTCGTGTCTAAAAAACCATTGTCAACTAAGTTACCCACTAGACCCCAGTTGCTTTTAGGTGCTCCGTGCACATATCTTGGTGTCCTGTGTACGAGTGGACCTGTCTACAGAAACGTGTTTTACAGCATGTTTCAAACAGTTTGTAAAAAAAAAAAAAACTTATGACCATTGTTAGTTAACGATGCTTTTGGGAAACGGAACTATGCAGTTTATATTTTCAACAACAGAGGGCGCCGCAAGCTAACTGACTACTATCTCGAACTTAAATTACCGACAGTTGCATACATATAGTCACAATGTTAAGACCGTGGCTTAGCAACTTGTTTTACCCACTGGCAGCTAGTCAATGGGTAATCATTTTATTTTTTTTATTTTATTTTATTTTATTTTATTTATTTATTTATTTTTTATTTTTTTTGTTATCGGATTCAAATGAAACCAGTCTAACTTCTTATGTAATAGACCATAAAAAATAATGATCAGAAGAATACCAAAATAAATGTCATGTTCCCATCTTCATTGTCACTGCAAACCAGCAAGACACGGCAGTGACTCACTATTTATGTTAAATTAAAGTAATTAAAGTAAATTTATGAACTAAATAAAAGGACCTAAACGGCGTGCATGATTATTTTGCACACAATTTTAAACGTTCACAAAAGTTCCCACACTACACCCCGTGGATTAAATAAATAAAACACTTAATATTAATCCACTGAACAATTACATTTGCAGAAAGCAAAAAGAGTTTAATGCAAAATAATAAGCCTAAATAAGAAATAGTAAATACTGCTCAAGTACAAATATAAAACATGTAAGTTGTAGATACTCTAGCTACAGCATAGGCTATTCATATTTTATGACAAAGAAAACATTAAAAATAATTAGAGAATGTTCAAGATAATTATTAAATGCAGTTTTATTGTGTTCTCATCTTTATTTTGTTTTATTATTTTTCGTAAAGTCAAAATGTTGTTACAATATACTTGTTGGTCTGTTTTGATCTGTTTGCTATTTGCAAAGATTCCTACTGTTTACTATATTTCATTGATGAATTGTATTAAAACTAGTCAGGTCAGTTTAGCCAGCAAACATTATTAACAGTGTATGGAACCCATAGCAATAAATAAATAAATAAATAAACTCAGCTATGAACTAACATACCACTGAACTATACCCCCAGGGTCTATTTCATAAATCTGGTCACCTTATTATAATAACTTATGAAATATTTTCAGGGAAAACATTTCTCAGGTCAGACATGCACTGTAAAAAACAATTTGTTGAGTCAGCTTAAAATAATTTGTAACCTGGCTTCAGTCAACTCAAAAAAATTTATTCAACTTGAAATGTTAAATTATACTAAGTGACAACTTAGATATTTGAGTTGAATCAACATAAAATTTTAAGGCAGCAGGGAAACAAATTATTTTGAGTTGACTCAACAAATTGTGTTTTTTATTTTTTACAGTGTGGTACACCGTGAACAGAGGCCAAAGAAACCGGCAAAGAACACGTTTCATATGTCCGGCAAATGTATAGTACTGTCGACTACTGCTGAACAGTAGGATAACTGCTCCGGCCGATAATGAAATACTGTGGTAAAACCATGGTTAATTTTCGTAAGGGAAGCGCCCTAATGACCAGTACTGGCGCTCCCTATGCGCAGACTATGCAGTCTGCGTAGGGCACCAACTCTCAGGGGGGCACATTCCCAGTTGCACCAGAAAAAATGCAACTTTATTTGTTTATTTATTTATTTAACTGTGAAAGCAGTAGGCGGTAAATTAAGCACACGTGACGCGCCATTCCCGCATTCGCGCCCGCGACCGCCATCACCTCATCTCACGTAATGTTTGCGGCTGTCTGCAAATCATCATAATAAGCAGTCCGGCGCCGAGAAAAGAAAAGGAAAAAAAGCACAAAATGAAGCCCGTATATCACTTTCAGGTAGGCTACGATCATAACCCTGTGAAACTGTTTTGGCTGTTGACGTTAATAACTTGTTTTAATGTCGGTAAACTCATCTGCCTTACTATTCGTTTCCATGCTTAAAATACATTAGACTATATAAAAACAATGAGGCAATAATGATTGGTTAATTAATAAAAAAATCAAATTGTTTCATTAAATAGCACTGTTAAAATACATAATGTGGGCTAATACGAAATAAACAATTTATGTACAACATGTAAATATTATTACAAATGGCTGCAAAGGGCGCCAAAAGGCCTAATAATTGTTGTTGCTACACTTAGAGGACGATTAAATCCTTGTTAAATAGTGTTTAAACATTTAATTCAAATATCCACTTAATCTTGCGATAGAAATTCTACAGCTATTATAATTTCTTCAACAAAAACAAATTTAACCATAGTTTTATCATAGTAAAACTGCGTAATTTCTGCTGTGTGATTTCTGAATGTTTAAGACAATAAAAAACAACAACAGCAAGACAACTGTATTAAATCTGTATCATATAACTGTCTACAGCTACAAGTGTAATTTATAAATAATACAATTTAATTACAACTTATTTATTGATCTATTTACTTTTAAAAGTTCTATTTTGACCACGCATAATAGGTGTTTATGTTTGTTTGTTTTACTTCCATAATATTCGAGGGAGGGGGCACGACAATACAATTCTGCTAAGGGTACCCATTTGGCCAGCAGCGGCCCTGATCACGGAGACCTCAATGTGACGTCTGCATTTACATCTGCAAGACATATTTTTATAGTTTTGCTCATCTGCAATACGTCTATAGGACGTTTCCTATCAAATATCAAATAGCCGTTTAGAAAATGTCATTAAGATGTTTATGATTTAGAACGTTTGTAAATCCGACATCTTAAAAACGTTTATCAGATGTTTGTGCACAGCAGATGCTATCCTGGGGTGCGTTTCCCGTAAGCAACTATGGTCGTAAGTTCCGTCATTGCCAATAAATTTCAATGGAACTAACGACCATAGTTAGCTAACGACGCTTTTGGGAAACGCACCCTAGATTAAACAATCCTTAACAGTCATCTTGCAGACGTAGGCTCTACGTGTGCTATCTGGGAGCCGGTCACATATCTGAAAGGAGGTTGCGTAAAGATCGTCAAAATGTGTCTTTTATTTTCATTTCTAACGTGTGCTTTTAGATATGCTTTCTACTGTAAATGCGCATCACAGGAAATCGGTTTAAAATCATTCCATGAATTAGGCTCCAGATTCGGTGTCGGTGAGATTCACGTTACGTTTGATCATTTATTTTGTCATCGACTGCCAGTATTAAATCGGTGTGTGTGGCTGAAAGAGAGAGAAATTTCAGCAGAAACAGTTGGTAGGTGACATTTGTTATCAAAATCGGGTTGTTCTGAGACGTATTACCTTCACGTCTCATTAAACGAGGAGAAGGAGTAGAAAAGAACTTATTTTAAGTGCACACTTTACCTGCACCTGTCTTAGTAATCACCTAGCGACCGCTTTTGTTATTTATTCACACCCTCTGTTTGTCACCGAAGCGTATTTCCACCAAATGAATAATAATTTGTAAGTAATAGATTTTAGGATTTTTTTTTTTTTAAACATTACAGTTGACCAGCAGATACGGTATACTTTTGACTATGTACGGTTACTAAAGCAATAAGGACAAAGGCAATTCAAACTGTAATTTGAAACTGGTAACACTTTCGATTAGGGATCACTATTTACTATTAACTAGTTGCTTATTAGCATGCGTATTACTAGCATATTGCCTGTTTATTAGTCTTTATAAAGCGCGAAATTAACGCCTTATTCTGCTTGACCATATTTTAGATTTCTTATCCCTACCCCATACCTAAACATAATAAGTACACCACCTGACTTGCTTACTATCAATATACAGCAAATTGGTAGGTTATTAGGGGAAAACTGTTGGTTAATTGTTAATACTGAATATGTAGAAATTAAATGAAATGTTAGTAGAAATAACATTACAAACGATAAGCAAATAGGTTAGCTCATTTTACTGAAGTATGTTAAGGAATGACGCATTCGTTGTGTTTTTAAACTATTTTTAAAGCTTCTTTAAATGCCTTGTGAAGAAGAGTAAGCTGTTCCTCTCTGAGAGGGAAAACACAGATCGAAGTGTTAGGCATGAAAGTTTATTGTGATATACTTATGTACAAATTAAATAATATTTCCTTTATGTTAATTATATTTAATATTTTTATAATTTGAGGCTTGGAAGTCCACGTTTAAGACACAGAAGTGATATTATTTGACAATGGATAAAATGTGTTTTGTTTTTAGTAAGAAATTTTGTTTTAGTTGTGTATTATTTTGAGGGAAAAGAGTATACACAAAGGCATTTTAAATAAGCTTCGACATATACACATATTCGTAAATATACTTACTATACAAAGACTGAGGGCAAAAACGGACGATTATGCATCATTATTTCATTATTGCAGAGTGTTTGGTATAACGGTAGATGGCGATATTGCACCGCGTTAAACTGTTGAAATTCGGTAGGCTGGTAAAGCACAGGCCTTGAGTTGAGCGGTAGGGGTTAAGCGGAGTTAACCTCGGCACGCTTGTTGACTTTCTCTATTCATTCTGCTCGTTGGTAATTTCAATAATCCTCAAATTCTGCTAAGAAATTCAGCCCCTGCTTTTATTGGACTGTCACTGATTTCATGGGAGTCGGAACTGTGTTTTTGACCATTGAGATTTTATTTAAATCGAAATTTCATTGAGACATTTGTGTAAATTTAAATGAAATGTATTAAAATGTATATTTTAATTATTAATTGTATGCTTGATTCAGAGGGCATCAGAGTGCATATAAAAGGCGTATTATAAGTGCGCCTATTTCGGACGAGGTAGAAAACCGCTGTGATTATTGATCATAAATTGGTCAAAAGTGTGGCTTTCTTTTCTCTGTTAGGGTTATGTTGACTTAACGGTCGAAACCCAGTTTCAATCGTTTATTGTCTCTATTGTATTTATTTATTTATTTTTACCTATGCTACTAGCTGTTTATTTTTTACAACAATCTAATAAGAACGCGTATTTGATGGTGAAAAAGCGAGTTTTTATTTCTAAAATCTAAGATTTTACAAACAATTTATTTAATGCATACTAAAACTAAAAAAATAAATCAATACTGAAAAAATAAATAAATAAAACTAAAATATAGATGTCGTAAATATTTAACCGGTTATTTTTAAGAAGCCTAAAAAGCTTGTAAGTACAAGTTTGAGGGAATTTCGTGTATTGCTAAGGGAATTGGTAAACTTGTTTTAATTAATAAGGCTAAACAATTAAATATATTTCCTTCAAACCAGTTACAAATAAAGGAGTCTTTGTCGTTTAAACATGGTTAAGCAATAAATAAATACACTTATTGATTTTGAGAATACATTGTTTTATTGTACTGTACATAACTGTAATTTGTCAACTTGTTAAACTAACAAAAGTGCAATCATTATTATTCTAATACTTTTTTCGTAGGCCTCTTTACACTTTAATTACCCACAGACCTACACATTCACCCCTGAAAATATAAGAGGTGGAATCACTGAAGAGCCGTCAAAAAGAAACACACATAAGGTTTAGACAAATAAGATACTTTGTATTCAAGTGGGTTTGTGACATGCATCGATTCCCACGCCATTGAATTCAGTATTTCGCTGTGTTGCTGAGTGCCTCGAAAATAACAAGGTTTAATTTTACTATGACTTTATATGCTCAGTTATTGAACACTCCCCCCTCTCATTCTCATTAGAATCGTGGTCAAATCAAACAAAAGACTTGGCTATTGATTATGGACTGGATAAACAGCTTTGTTAAACATCGTGTCTCCTCATTTGCGGACATTACGAGGTTTTTCCAAGATTGTAAATATGTCACAATCTTTCCAAAAAAAAAAAAAAAAAAAAAAAAGCCCAAATGCTGTCCCTCCCTGTGGAGTCCTCAGTTCCGATCAATTCATTTCTTCCTTCATAGATTCTCTCAGTAAATACGGAGAGATGAGCGGCTCAACTTCGCCTTCCATTGATTTTATTTATTCTTCATAGATAACCGTGCATCAAACGCACTCAATCTCGTCATTTGCGAGTTCAGTCCGTACGTTCGGATTTTTTTTTTTCTGCTTGTCATAGTTTAAATTACATAACGCATGGCTTTACATCTTGACAGACTCCTTGGTGATGATGTAGCTGATGGTGATAGTAGGATCCACTGCTGGATGGATGAAACGATGTAATACCGTTGAAGTTCAGCACAAAGTCTTTTCTGTCACAGACTGGCGATGTGTGGGTTTGGTATCGAGACATTCCTGCTGACGAAAAAAACACCATTATTGATATATATTGCTAGAATAATATCATCATCGAAAGTGTGCTTAATTGTCTTTACAATCTTCTTAGAAGTGGAAGCATCAGAGCTTAAGCGCTTTATACAGAAAAACAATATTGTTTTTAGCTTTAATAGACGACATGCTTATTACCAGCTCAGACAATGTATTTTAGTCCTTTCAACGCCAAGCCAGTATTTTAACAACAATGGTATTGTTTTCTGTATCTCTGAATGAACTCAGTTCAACCAACATCAAACTTCCTCCCATTTTTGTTTCAGCGCATTAATGGAATTTTAACAATATATTTCTTGTATTTTCTTATATTAAAACGTCATTTAGGGGGCTAGGTGTTTGTTTTTTTGATCACCCGGGCCTCATACGAAGTCTCACAGTTAAACAGCCCACACTGGCTAAACTAAATACACGTGTAAAATCCTCTTTAGTTTGCATTAAAGACAGCACTGTTTTCTTAACCTTAAGAAATGATGGAAAGAAAAAAAAATCCCAAACAGCTCACAAAGGCCTTCTGCGTCAGACATTTGCTATTTTCCTAATTATATTGTGTCTGCAAAAAAAGCACCGCAGGAAAATCAACTCAAAATGCGTGAGTAATTCTTAATTGTCACGCAGAAACTTTAATTCATTCGTCTAAATGCGCTCTTAACACGCATGTAACACATAAAACTATGTAGGCCTCTGAAAACAATTTACTCACATGTCCCAGTTTGAGGGAATAAAAAATTATAAATGACTCAAGGAATTTGCCCTTTCTGCAAATATCATGGTCTTTTATTGTAAATAATTATCGATGAATAGGCACAATGATTATAGCCTAATAAAATACATTTTAAAAGCATTAATAAAATTGCTCCGACAAGCTGTGCTACTTTAATAGGTTAAATTGTTAAATAGTACACAAACCTGATTTAACATAGATTTGTGTGCTTGTAATATTTAGGCGGCCTTTCTTATTTTAAACGACATTGTATTAATATATATATTAAAACATTGTTTAATGGGAAACTATATAATGCTTTCTTAACCTGCTTAACTATATGAAGAAATATCAAATCGAGACATTGTAAAGAGTGTGTGCATTAGCGACTTTGTACCTGAGATGTCGGCCGACTCTCTGCCGTTGTGATGCAGATAGCCCTGCTCCAGAGAATAAGGCGGCATACTCGAGTGTAATCCAGAGGAAGTCGGGCTGCTGGAAGCTAGTGGCTGCTGTTTAATGTAAGGAGACACACCTGATGAAGCCCAATGTGCCGAGGCGGCTCCATACGGCGAATGGCACTCCAAAGAGCCGCTCATGGCCGGCGGCGAGTGGAGCGGACTGTTGCTGCTGTCTGGGCCGTACTCGCCGTTGGAAGCGACTTGGCATGCCGTCATGTATGTAGAACCCGGGCTCGGTGACATGTGCGAGACATGATGGCCTGTACTGAGGCCATCGTAACCCGCGTGGACGCCAGGTACCGGGTTGCTCATCATATCCAGATTGTAGCCGTTGGCATGGCAGGCCAGGGACGCGGAGGGCGACTGGAAGTCAAAGTTTTGGGGCAGCATCGAAGCGCCGAAGCCGATGCCGTTCATCATGCGGTACATAGGCTTAAGAGCCTGGCATTTCCTTCGGAAACCACGGGGCCTGCGTCGAAAAGAGCCCTCCTCGAACATGAACTCGCTCCCAGGGTCGATGGTCCAATAGTGGCCTTTGCCCGGCCGCCCGAGGCCTTTGGGAAGTTTGATGAAACACTCGTTGAGGGACAAATTGTGTCTGACAGAATTTTTCCAGCCCTGGTAGGAACCCCTAAAAAACGGGAAACGAGCTTGGAGGAACTGATAGATTTCACTCAGCGTTAACCTTTTGGTCGGAGAGCTCTGTATCGCCATGACTATGAGAGCGATATAGGAGTAAGGCGGCTTTTCGGGGCGTCTCATGCCCGAGTTGGACTTTTTGCCCTTGCTGCCGGTCGCAGCTGTGCTCTCCAGCACTGTCTGTGTGCTCTGAAGCGCCGAGTGCATGGCACTGGATGCCGGGCTGGATCTGAGGGGAGGCGGCGGGTCCAGCTGCTGCTGAGAGCTTTCAGTCGTCATTGCTAAGCCTTGTAGCCCAAAGGAAGCTGAATGGGTGTAAAAAAGACGGGTTCAACCTTCAAAAACGAGAGTCAGGACTAAAAAATAAAGGAGAAAACTGTGGTTACTCCAGGCAAATCTCTCCTAAAAGCCAGTGTCTCTTCAAGGCGGCCGAGGTCAGTGCGCCACAATTCTGCTCTGCTCGCAGGACGCGTTCCCGGTTGAAGCCACCAGCTGTGTGTCGCCAGGATAGCGACCCCTCCTTAGTCTCTTGGTGGCCATCGTGAGGACTAATCCTTTAAGAGAAGGAAACTCAATGCTCCAGAGTCCTCTGGCGCAAAGACGTGCGGCCAAACAAAACGCGACCACCTATCAATTCGTAAATCTCTCTCTGCCCCCTAGATCCCCACTAAATTCCTCCAAGAAATCTCCTCAAACTGCGGAGACCCACCCCTTTCCATGTCTGGCATGCCTCCAGCTATCGGTCTGGCAGGAGGCTGTGCAGAGTCCGAGCAGAGAGACTCCCCACCTCCCCTCTGACAGCCTAAATACACGCAATAACGCCATTTATCAAGCCTAGTCCGACGTTTCAATCAACAGCGCCACACGCCAAACACCGGGGCGAAAGCTGTCAGACCTCCAGTAATTAATGGCGTGTTTTGGTGAGAGTTCTGGCACTGGAGGACAGGAGGCTGAAATAGAAAAGCACTTCTAGTGAGTGGCACAATGTAATGGCGCGTTTGAACGTCGAGGGAACAACGTGCGAAATATAAGCGTTCGTCGCTTCGCCGAAGAGAGAAGAATGCGAGCACGTAAGGCAGTGACCTGGTTGAGCATCTTGTCAAGTACGCATGATGGGGGTGGGCGAAAAAAGTCCCTCTCCAAGTGTATACAAGTTCTTGTAAAGGGCTGTTCTGGATAAATGATTTTGACATGAGTGGAAGCAGGCTTTTTCCATCAGCCGCTGCGCCAGTGCTCGGATACCACACACAGCGCAGTGTCAGTTTACCATCCCGGACCCCTATCATCCCCCCTGAGAGAAGGACTAATTAATTGTGGAAAGTGAGCTTAATTGGCCATACGAAAAAAAAGGGGGGAAAATCTCCAGTTCAACGCAACATTCATGATTATCTTGAAAGAAAAACAACAATAAATGTGCAGTCACTTGGTTTTGTTTTAAATATTTCATTTAAAACGTAACAGTGCGTGCAAAATGGATAACAATAATACCAATACTACTAATAATAATTGTTTTTGTGCTTGCATAATCCAATAGACGGTTCTATAATTAACGAATTTTGTTTTATTATCATTACACGTGTCAATGATTAGGCCTTTCTTTGTGTGTATATTTATTTGCTCTGTAAACTAATCGATTCTACTACTGTTTACTAGACTCTTACAGTTTAAACATTAGGCCTACACAGCAGTTGGTCTTTTTTAATTTGGCTTCGTCATGAATACGCGCACTAAAACACACGAATGCAGTGCGAGGGCAATTTTCACAGCCGTGCTTCATAGGCAGAAACAAGCAGCCTCACATCTTTATCAAAGACAACAAAAGGATGTGGAGATAAAATCAGCCCTCGTCATAACAATAAAGGTAAAGAAAATAATCGCCCCAAAAATTCCCGGCAACATCAAACCCGCTATCCCTGCTGCGTTCAGGATGCACGCTTGGCTTAGAAAAAGCCGTGCTCGGTGCAGAAGAAAAATACGTTTAAGACTTTGAAGGTTTCTCGTTGCGGGGATAATATTGTTGTAGCTACTGGACCGCCGGGTTCCTCCACTGTTGTATAGGTGACCTTTTGACTAAAGGTGACAAATCTACGTCGGGTCTCTGAGTCCGCATTTGAGTGCTGTTTGTCAATACTTAGAGCCGAGTAATGCCAATATTAGAGGTTTTTACTCTCCGCGTGACAAGAGGCACTTCGGGGGACGGATATTTGCAGTTCTGGACAGAAAATATAAATATTGAATTGCTAAATATATCTGTGTCCGCTCTCGGGGAAACTCTGCAAAGAAAAAACAAAGCCCTGAGTTCTCGAGGCGCCTACGAATGACGAATGTTTCTCTCCCTCACAAGTCCAACAACTTCAGCAATTGTTTAAATTGCAATCAAACAAATAAACTGCATGATGATAACAAAGATTACGCTCTTTGGGGAATTGCTGACGTGGGTTTTAATTTTCGCTGCATATTCATTTTGATGATATAAAAATATAAAAAGAAAAATAAACTATTTTACATATCTATAAAACGTGAATTCACAATCAAACTTTTAAATATATATATATATATATATATATATATATATATAAAATAAGAGTACTATTTAACCGTGCAAATTTTTTTTTTTTTTTTTTTTTTTTTTTCATTACAGTAATCTTGTTTTTAATATACCACACTTTTGCCTGCTGTTGTGTAGTAGATATTGTACATTACATCCTGTAGGTTGCAGTATAGTCTCTCCAGATGACAGACCCTTAAATGCCTTAAATGGCAAAGGGCCCTGTCAGTTTGATTGGGTGCTAATGACTTTCTCTTTAACGTCACATTACACTTTATAAGTTGAGGTCGATTTTTTTTTTTTTTTTTTTTTTTTTTTTTTTTTTTTAGTTTGGCAGACACAAGTGGTGTCTAATCACAGTGTTGCAGACGTAACATGATTTCGATTTCAGTTACGTGAACAACATTTGTGACTGTCATTTAGGAGCTATAAATGATACAAATATATTGACATTAATATATCGATATTTGAACTTATGTGGGTAATTTTCCCGCGCATGCACACGAATGTTTACATTCACTTTTTTACTTCATTAACTTATTATTTCGTCAATTTATTGTGGATTTGATATTATAATTTGTGCTTCTGAAACGGTCTGCTTTTTAGGAAACTGATCTATTGAGACGTGTCTATTTAGCCAAAAGAATAAAATAAATAAAATAAAAATTAAATGAAATAAAAATAAATAGATAAAAGCAAATAAGTAAATACATAAAAATAAAATAAAACAAACGAACGAAAATGTAACACCAATAACGAAAACTGATACTACTTTAATAACTAATATTACTACTTGTAATCATTTATTATAATAAAAATATTTGACGGGTGTGTTTAAAGGGTAGTGTTTAAGGCAGAAAGGAAGACACTAGATTTAGAAATGACGCATCGTATGGTTTTACCTATCTTAGCAGGTAAATACTGTACTTGGCCTTGACAACTGAGTTATGTCATCTTATCTTCAGGACCGTGGACAGCTCGTGGAAACGTATGGAACTGGGAATTCATTTCAACATAGCTGCCTCAAACTAGAGCTGCTTTATCTTGTTTTATTGTCCTTCACCAAAGTCTCAAAACTGCCACGCTTTCAACGGGCTGAACTATTAATATACACATGTTAAGGATACGGATGCAAGGGAAGTTTGAAAACAAACAGAGGCGCCCAGACAGAAGGGCATTATGATAACACCACCTGCAGGTACTGCTATAAAACTCTCTGGCTATAGCAAACATTATAACATTGTTATAACATCATCCCCCCAACAGTCATCTCAATGGAAAAAAAGCATCCCAATTTACCTGAATTCACCTATACGTTGTTTTATTAGTTTCAATCAACAGCACCGCCAGTAATTGGGCAAAAATCTACGCTATGATTAGCTCACAGGATAACACATCTTTTAAAACATCTGGCCATGAACTTATTGACTGATAACAATTAGATCGTGTTTAATTTGAAAACATGTTTTATTATTCAATATAAAATGCGCATGCATTCTGTCAGAAAAATAGTTTACAATAATTCCAGTTTAGATGCAGGAGCCTCACTTCCTTTGTAAGAACTCAAATTCAGCTTTTCTCTTGAATGGTTTATCTTAAACAGTAAATCTGAAATGAAAACAAGTTTACTTTTTTAAGAATCGTTTGAGGCACCTGGTTCAACACAAACACAACCGACAAATAAATACACGACAGACGACAGCTTAAAAACAACACAACCGTTCAGTAGGACAGTACAAATAGAATATTAAATAGTTCACAACTTTCACTCTTTGTCATTTTGCATAAAACTTTCCCGGACGACCTTTATGCAGACAGATGAAATGTATGTCTTTGTCAAGTCACAAGTGCTCAGAAAGTGCCAAAGTTGCCCACCCTAGACCCGCGCCATATTACGACAACAAATAGTCAATCTTGAACGGGTGAAAGCCCGCAGACGCCGACACGGGCGCTGCTGCCGCCGCAGTCGTGTGTGGGATCGACAGGCACTCGGATGTCAGCTGGAATGGGAAAAAGTCCCGCTGGTGACGGCAGCTGATGGCGGGGTCCTCTGGGGGCCCGAAGGACCGAAGCACCTGCGTGTGAGGAAGAGCCACAGGGGAGCCCCGCATGACATAAGGCAGCATGTCCACTCCCCTCTGCCAGGTGTCGGGTTTGTAAACGGGGCGTTCCTCTTTCCTGAAAGGTCGACTGAGGATGCTGTCAATGGCGAAAGAGCTCGTAAACTTGGCGCTGGAAGGAGGCGTAACGATAGAGTCCCTGGTGTCCACCGCAGGAGCTTGGCTCGGCCCCTCTGGCTCCTTGCCTGTTTTTTTGCTGATGCGCTTTCTCCTTCGGCGAAACACTCCGTCCGCAAAGGTGTACTCGCTGTGCGGGTTCAGCATCCAGTAGTTGTCCTTCCCCCACGGTCTGGAGGGATCCCGCAGCACCTTGAGAAAGCAGTCGTTGAGAGACAGATTGTGGCGCACCGAGTTCCTCCAGCCGGTGTAGCTGCCTCTAAAAAACGGGAACTTTTTCATGAGGTAGTCGTTGATTTCGGCCAAAGTGAGGCGGCCCGAGTTTGAGTCACGGATGGCCATGGCGATCAGAGCGATGTATGAGTATGGAGGCTTGGGTCTCCGGGTGTAGGGCTTGCCTTTGCTCTCAGCGCCCGGAGGAACAGGTGCCGGACTGTGCGCCACGCAGTCTCCATCCGAGCCCAGCTCTTCCTCCGCGGACATCGGCGACGGGATGCTGCCCTCGGCGTCGCTGCAGAGCTCCGCGGGCTTGGAGTCGTAGTGACCCCCGCAGAAAACCTCCAGTTTCATTTGTGACACTGTTAACAGTCCAAACGCTTCTGTCCAGTAAGGGTCCTCAGAAAGACACGAGGGAAGCTGCTTGAGTGCTAGAATAGCCACGCGGAGCTGTCAACCAAAATCCAAAGCGTGAGAGTGACAGGACTTGTACCTGCTGCAGATAAGTGCACTTAACATCCCGAGCAAGCGCTCAGCTGTCTAATATAGCCGCTCACCTCCGGGTATGCCTACAGGGGGCGTGGCCTGAGCGGCTGCCTTTAAGTCTTAAAAACACTCTTAGAAAAACACACGGATCATGCACACCCTGTTTTGAAATAAAGCGGTCGAGCGTATGTGGACAAACATCAGATAGACTCATGATGAATTGCTTTGTTGATTTGAGCCGAGTTTCGTCATAGCGAGGCGGCTTCACCTGCGTCTTTGCTCACCTTTGCTCCATGCGCTCGCAGAAGAATTTCACCTCAGGAAACCAGGTGGCGTGCGTTTATCAGACATGGCATGCCGCGCAGTCAACCAAAGCTTTACCTGTAGAAAGAATAGTCGTAAAAAAAAAAAAAAAAAAAAAAAAAAAAAAAAGTTAGAATTGGTTTAATCATACAACCAGTTTTGTATGTGATCTTTGCTATAGACTTTGCTCTATGGTGTTGTTTATAATAAGTCGCAACATACTGTAATCCACTTGCCAACATTTTGATGTCAGTTTAGTTTGTTAATCACATTACTCATTAGTCATTAACCGCAGTGTTACATTCGTTGATGATATTATGCTTAACCTCTGGTCTAAAACATTCCTATGGGTAGAGCATAACTGTTTAATTGCTTAAAAAGAGGGCGTTTTAAAAAACAAAACAGTGATATCATGAGTTGTTTAGCATCACATTTCTACACTTAGAACTGATGATGAATGTCATTCAGCCAGGTAAATAAGATGAATTTAGAGTATAGCTTGTTTCTACTTTTCAAGCTGGATTTAGGTTGTATCAAAGATTTCAGTCATTAAACACTGAATGGACACATTTTGACCTGTGTTGCATGTCTAATGCAGAAAAACAACTTATATTACATAAACAAGCAGAATGTGTTTTAGAATTATGCTTAAAACATGCACCGCACAAACATAATAGTTTTGTTTTGAACATTCAAGTGGTGTCAGAATGTCTTTATGATTGTAAATCTGGAGCAGTGTGGATATTCCATATATGCTTCAGTGTCATCATTTGTGTCTGGAGACTCATAGGCATTTCATACATGAGATGAGACCCTGGACCACAAAACCGGTCTTACAATTTAAAAAAAAAAAAAATTGGGATTGATGCATAAATAAGTTTACCATCAATGTATGGTTTGTTAGCATAGGACAATATTTGGCCGAGATACAAAAAAAAAAAAAAAATAATAATAATAATCAATAATTTTGACCCATACAATGTATTTTTTGGCTATTGCTACAAATATACAAATATGTACCCGTGCTACTTGAGACTGGTTTTGTGGTCCAGGGTCACATCTTTTCTTGAATATACCTCGTAAAAAACAATTGTCCCCTAACCCTAACCAATAATGAAAAAAAGTCCCTTTAAAAACCTGAAAAGCCCTCAGCTTTAAGGTTGACACAAGCTCATAAGTTTTGTAGTTGTTGATATTTTTAAGTAATTGTGCTTACATCTTCTGTCAATGCAATTGCTATTGTCTCATTTTAAGTAGGGCTTATTAGCACCTATCAAAACATCAGCAAAACATTAAGATTTATTTGATTATTTATTGAAGTAATTATTAGATTGGTCTATATATAATAATCATTTGACATTTGATTACCCTTTTCTCTGATGAATGATAGGAAATAGATTTTTTTTTTTTTAAATCTACATTTACATTTTGATACACGCACTTTTTGTTTTCTCGTAGTACTGAAGAATTGAAATGCATATTTTAAATGGCTCATGAATGGTTTCTCTTCTCTTTTGCCAAGAAACAAGGGAAAGATCAGCTGTCAAGTTTAATACGCTACACGTTTTTAATGGACATTTATTTAGTTACAGAACCTGCTTGAGACACACATTACCATCTTCCAATCTCATCATTCTGAAGACGCACCTGTTGACTGCATGTTGCTCTCCATTAACCAGACGATGCAATATTATACTCTCTCACACAGGTTTCATGTGTTGGGTCGGTGTTTCTGGCAGGTGTGACGGTGAGAGAATCCTGCTCTCACCAGCAGTCTGAACCGTAAGTCAAATATTTAGATTTGAAGTGCTTTGCAGATATTCATTAATGTGTGAGAAGAGGTTTACCACACACTCCTCACAGTCGGCACACTGGATGAAGCAGTAGGTTCCACTTCCATACTGTGGCCAACCGCGTAATAATACCTGCAGTACCTCATCACCAGTTAATGGTCTTTCGCCGTATGAGACCGTGAAAACAACTTAAGGGCGTGACAGGGGAAAAAGTGTGATGCATACAGTCCGTCACTAATTAAGCCATTATAATAAGTCGTCTATTGAATGTCCACAACGTATTATTTCGATCTCACCTATGCAATTCAAATTTCAAAAGGCAAGATTGGTCTATTTAGTGACTAATGTATGATTTCAATTAGATTTGTAAATATCATTTCAAGGTTCGCTCATTTTTTGAAGCAGTCAGAGCTAATTAGATCAGACAAAAGTAATTATTGTCATACGCGGGTCGCCACACGCAAAACAGAAAATGTAAAGCTTGTTTTTAATGAACGTGAGTAACTCTGATGATGAGATTTGCAGGAAATCAGGCCGTTTTTCAAATTGGTCAAAATGTGCAATAAATGCACACCACCTGGTTTTCTACACTTAACCGAATCGCCGTAATGAGCATAAGATTTTGGATCTTGCACTGATATTTGAATGCGGTTCATTAAAACTTGGCCGAATCCGTGATGTGAAATGTCAGAGGCTGAGTTATTTTTCTTCCAGCAGTCAGGAATGAATGGGTATTCCTCTATGAAAGCCTGGCCTGGACCTGCTTACTCCACACTAGCCTAGCCAAATAAATACGGCACATACTGCGGTCTGTAGCGCTGCGTTCTGCAGGGCAGGTTCAACAGAAAATTATGATGGACCAGTGGAGTTATAGGCATGTGCACCCTCTAATTTTCCCCTCCTGTGTTTATATGTGGCTTTCCAGATTGAAATTGTTTCCAGTAATCTGGAGCGCACAACTAACAGGCCCGAGCATAAACAGTCATGAGTGTAGGCCAGTCCTGATGGGCTTTTTCTCGAACAATGCGAGTGCAATTGAGAAATTTATCACAGCTAAACTCCGCGTATCAGTCTTTAGTCCATTGTTTTGCCCAGATGATCTCCTTCGCGCTGACAACAGTAATAACCTTCAGACTCGGCGATCCTTTAATGCAGTTTACATTACAGTCTTCCTCAGATTCATGTGGATATCATCAAATGAGCATCTCCACACCGTTTCGATCCCTCAAAGCCATTGCTGAGCTCAAAAACTGGTGAACGAACCACGGTTGCGATTTGTTTTCCACAGCCTAGTTTCATAACGCTTGTTTATAATCGCAAACAGAAACAGCGCATTCACCATTCAAGCCTGGAGTGATTCTTTCCACACAGTCACATTATAACGAAAATCATTCAGGAACAACTGGCACACAGTCCGACGGCCTCTTTGAGAAGTATTGCGTGCTTAAATTCGCTCATTTCAATGAACTATGAAAATGCGGTCAAATGTTGTCAAGGTGTGATCAAGCAGAGTTACCGCATGACGAAAATTAAAACGCGGTGACAAGCCATCAGGAGCTGCAGCATTTATGTCACCGCTGTTGCAATGAATTAACCAGAAGGGCAAACCACAGTTTCCTAAACCAAAATGACTAAAATGCACTTAATGATACTCAACCATAACCAAATAAATACATCAGGAAATATCTGATTGTTAGGAAACAGCTGTTGATTGATTACGTGATGATTTTCATGCTTTATTAGGGACCAATTTTTTTACTGTTAACTGCTTGTTTATTAGCATGCATATTACTTGCATATTAGCTGCTTATTAGCCTTTTTTCAGCATGCCCGTAATTTAGATTCCTTGATCCTACAACATACCCAGAGCTGCGTAGTAACTGATTACATGTAATCTGCATCAGATTCCAAAAATGCTCATAATCAGATTACAGTTACTTTTTTTATGGATTACCTGATTGCATACTATTCACACAATGGCAGTAAATCATTAATCGTTGATTCTGAAAGACTTTGGGTGTGTCATATCATTGTTTTCATGTTTATTAATGTTTGTTCATGTAATGCATGAATTCCCAAACAATTTGTCAGCCAAACCTCTTTGAGGTGAGAAGATCACCTATTCCCTACTTGATTGCGTTTCTTAATGCCAAAACTTCTTTAAGTACCTGCAATAATGCTGATTATGTCAAGAAACAATAAATGATGAAATTAATATTTCACTTTTTTAACACACACTTGCATGTTTTCAGTTTTCTGATGTTGATTAAGGATCACACTGACTTGGCAAACAGGAAAACAAATATTCTATTTTTAATATTAAAGTGTTCAAATTATTTATTTATTATTATTATTATTTATTTATTTTTGTAAAAATTAATTATTAACTTTTTATCAATTCACAAACCTACTGCAGTTCTTAGATTAAACCCACTTTGGGAAACCATTTTTTTATGTAGATTAAAAAAATTATATATATATATATATATATATATGTGTGTGTGTGTGTAATTTATATATATATATATATATATATATACTTTCTCTTGGCTTTTTATATCAATATGGTATGTTCAATGGTATACATTTCAACAAGTTCAATTTTAAAAGTAATCTAAAAAAAAAAGTAGTCAGATTACATTACCCAAAATGAGTAACCTAGATTACGTTGCTAACTTCATTATGTAATCTGTAATCAGTAATGGACTATAATTTGTAAGTAATCTACCCAACTCTGCCAATACCTTACAAAGTCCCCTTTCAAGGAAAGTCTGTTCACTCAGCGGCCATATTTGCAATGCTGGGCTGCTCACACAAGACCAAGTCCTATTTTTCCCTTAGGGGAAATCCTAAAATCTCAATAATGGCTTGTTAAGATCATAATTAAGTTACATATTTTAAATCAGCAATGAAATCTGAAATGAACTGAATGTTGTTTCTTATGCTCAAATATCACTTAAAAAGCTTGTTTTTTAAGACAGACCAGCCAATGTGCATGCGCAGTCATAACGCGCCTTGGCTGGTCTAGCTTCAGGTTTCTATGGGAACCTGAGCTTCTAACAACCGCTCCAGTGATGCAATGACTTTATGCAAGGTATGCTCTTGAGCACATTAAGCAAGCTAACATGCAGTACAATTATTGCAGTACATGTATTGCTCCTATTATGCCATTTAAAGGTTGCTAATATTGTTTTATGAGTCTCCTAAAACAGGTTTACATGTCTGCAAGGTCAAAAAACACTTTAGTTTTCTCCAAAAACAGATTTAATTTGACCTCATTTTTAAATGATTTGTGAACAACTCGTGCAAAGCAGTTCGAAGAATCCCCTCATTTCCGTGAGCCCTCACTGCTGTGATTGGTCAGAAGCGCAGTCCTTTATGATTGGTCTACCGCGTACAGCGGGTGTTGGAAAACGAAACGCCCATTGCCATAACTGAACGACAGCCCTGGAGAATTGTCGATATATAGAAAAGATGGCATCGATTTTATCTTACCAATTCGAGTCGGAATCTGACGATGAAGCGGTTGAAGTGGCTGATCGACAAGTTAGCAGGGTCTACCGTGGAAAGTGCTCGCAATTTGCTTATGTAAGCGAACCGGGCTCACCTCTATGTTGTAAACTTCAACATTGGATAATGCATTAAGCGGCTTTCACACCGAACTCGGAAAGCGCATTTTCAACTCATTTGCATTTTGAGTGCAGCGTGCGCGCCAGTGGTCGACGCAGAAACAAGCCTTCCTTGAGCAGCACAATCAGTTGAAAAGAATGGGTTTCATAGCGCAGCGCTTTCAGCATTCGGTGTGAAAGCCGCTTTGTGCACCATCCTTTACTTCAACTAATGAGACAGACAACAGCCAAGCTGCATCAATTACAAATTTTTAGACTACAGTGGGTCCACAGCTGAACAACAGAACTACAGAAGCATGAGTTAGCCGGTTAGCATGACATGTGCAGGGTTGTTACACAACATAACATACACGACTAGGTATTTTCAACAATCCCTAGAACATACAATCTTTGTAGATTCATCTTTTGGAAGTGAATATAAAACAAATTTACTCACAGTGTAGGATACAGCGTCTTCTCGACATGACCTAAACCACATGGAAATTTTACTGTGTTTGTGGGCGGGCAAGTTGTTTGCAACGTAGAACCTGGGCGGACTTTATGCAAACGTATTACTTCGTGACGTATAGCTGTAACAGAATAAGATTTGAATTCCTGACGACTAGTTCAGGTGATTGTGAGCGACTCTTTTTTTGATTAACAATTACTTTATTTATGGTGCACTGTTGGTTTCACAACTTTGCAGATCATTTATGTTCACATACAGCTACATGACACACTGCATGAAAGGTCATATTTGAAAAGGCATTGCTAACATTTTAAGCTTCCTCTGTAAGCACCATTTTTGAATTGTGCATGCAAATACCTAAGGGAACCCCGTAAGATAAATCAAACATCAAATAGAGCGAAATGACAGGGAACAAAAATTAGTAAATTAGTCATCAGGTGTCATGTTCAATATAGCTGCATTTTAGAGATTTCTAATCAATTAAATAGCATAAGTTATTACTCTGTGACGTCATTAACAACGGCCCTACAATGTTGAACTAAATGTGGTTTAAACGACAGAGATGCGACCGTGTTCGGGAAACAGTCGTGACTAGCTAGTTTGTTTCCCCAACAATGCATCGTACTATGGAGGTTAATCAGCGAGTTACGTCGTTGTACGGGAAACGCACCCCTGATTAGGAGTTAATCGAGGCAAAAGTTATTTTCCAAACTAAAGTGTGACTGGTTTTCCGAGATCTTTAGACATTTAAAATGGTATTTCATAAGAGGTTTAGCCATTTGGCTTTATATTTTGAAAATACGCCAATCACAAATGATCAGGCGTGCGTTTCCCATACAACGACGTAACTCGCTGATTAACCTCCATAGTAGGATGCATTGTTGTGGAAACGAACTAGCTAGTCACGACTGTTTCCTGAACGCGGCTGCATCTCCGTCATTTGAACCACATTAGTTCAACAATGTAGGGCCGTTGTTAATGACGTCACCGAGTAATAATTTATGCTATTTAACTGATTAGAGATCTCTAAAATGCAGCGATATTAAACATGGCACCTGATGACTAATTTACTATTTTTTGTCTGTAGCTCCAACCACTGTAAGTTTGTGACGCTGTTTGCGAAAGTTCGTTTGAACTATGAAAACACCAAGTCGTTGAACTATGTTGGTAACGACGGAACTTGCGACCATAGTAGGCTAACGATGCTGTTGGGAAATGCACCCCAGAATAGTTGCCAATTTAGGAGAATGTCGCTTTACGTGTGTTCTCTAGAAACAGCCTCATTGACTCAGTGACTTCACGAAAGAAAACATAACATTAAAAATGTATTTGCTCGCAACATTATGCAATATTCATTTTGTATTATATGAATAAACGTCCTTACAGATTCCAGATCAGGGCCGGACACAAACACCTTAATGGGAACATGCCTGTAATTCCAGGCATAGTTTTCTGTCATTTTAACACCTATACATAATGCATAATACAATGCATTCTTCGCATTATTCTCCATCAAGCAAATAATCACAGTCGTTCACACTTTCTGTTCCATAATTAACTATAAAAGCATGACTGTTGTTTGGAAATGTGCATGCATTCTAGGGTGATATTAAAAGTTCAGAAGACTATATTTAAAGTTCCTAGGCATGTCTTGTTGATGATCATCTATAAACGCTGTTCTGGGTGGGAATACTTGTCCCCAATTCAAACTAAATCTTTAAACATCCTGAAGAATTTCACTATATATATATATATATATATATATATATATGTATGATATAAATATGATGATAAAGAAAGATCCATTGGATAGTATTAGATTTCCTGCTAAAATGCAGACATGTGGCGTCTGTCAAAGCACACTAGCTGATTTTATTTCTTTTGTAATTACAGTACAGGATCAGCAGTTGAAGGTGAGCAAGGTTCAAGTTCTTTCACGCTCTTTGATATGAGGGCTAGAAAACAGAGGCTGGTGCAGAAACAGGTCTCGACCTGCGGAGCCCATTGTGAATCATCTATTTTGGTACCAAGGTCTCTCACCTTGATACTGTAGAAGCCCTGATGGAAACAAGAACACACAGAGACTGGCAGTTAAAATGACAGAGAACAAAGTTACTCACAAGGGAAAAGTTGAATTCTGGAGTCACACAATGTGAAGCGATGAAGGACACCGGGCTGGAGATGTAATCAGGAGGATTGTATAATCAATTTATGACATATCGAAAATAAAAATAAAATAAAATAAACTTGCAATTGTGAGAAAAAAAGACAGAATTGTGAGATTAAAAAGTCTTCAAGTTATGAGTGTTTATAAAGTGTTGTTGTTGTTGTTGTTGTTTTAATTCCATGGGCAATCAGGCTTCCATAGACATATGATGTGGACGTCAAGATATCTAAATTTGGTTATTATCTGAAGAATCATTTTAAAGCAAGACACACACAATAACTACTTTATCAAGACAGAACCACTTGAACAATTTATGGATTGGCCATTTTTTGCACAAACTAATGGCATTTCGCTATTTTCAGTGTTGTCAAATAGTGTGAATAAATACATCCGAGCTCTATATATCTAACAGAAAGTGTGCCGTCACGCCTCATCCAGCCATTTAATCGCTCCACCTCGTCAAATCAAGTCAAGTCATATTTATATATAATGCTTTATACAAGATAGCAGCTATAAACAGGGTAATGACAGTGTTCATGTTGTAAAATGTATCAATTGTGAAGCAATTTCAGCTGTAAAGCAGCTCTGTAAAGACAGTCATGTCATTATTCAGCTCAATTCAGTTCAGTTCAGTTCAATAACAGAGTGAATGGTGCAAAGGTACCTTTTGGACAGCATAAAATGCAGAAATAAACACATGACTTTAACAGGATGTCCATTTTGTACATTATATTAAATTAAATGTAAATAATATATTTTTTTAAATGCTTTAAAAATAAATAGTACTTATACATTCAAAAAAAAATTATAAATAATTATTTGTATTTGTATATGCAAAAATTGGATTTTTGGGGGGGGAAATCCATCGTTGTAAGTATTGTATTTATCATGAAAATAAGATACACTAGTCTCAGGGCATGGGGAATATTGTGATATTTGGTGGTTTAAAATGCTGTGGAATGTTTCACATTATTATTATTATTATTATTATTATTATTTTTACAACTTTAAAATGTATATTGTTCAGCATTTTAAGATCTTGATCTTTACTAGAGACACAAAAGGCACCAAATAGCAGCAGTGACCCAGCTGACTGATCCATTATCACTGCACCGACGCAATAACCCCGTCATCCAGCGAGAAAGAGATCTGCACACTTTCTTTCATGCGATCAGAATCACGGTGGTAATCTGTCCCGCCGCAGTATCGAAGCACACCACTCCCCTGGCAGGATCCACGCTAACCTTTCCCCCTCCCTCCCTCGCGCTACTCTTTTTTTTCTGTCTTAACTTGAAAAAAGAGCCAAACAACTTACTCACGCATGAGGTTTGCACGAGATCTGCCGTCCCTCCCCCATCTGACGAGCGCCTCTCTCGCTGCCGTGCTGTCCTGTGCAGGAGCACTGAAAGAGTAATTGTCCTCAGATTAAAGATGACAGAAACAAGGGGAAAACACTTTGTTTGTAGACTCTTCTCGCATGTTCTCGCCCAGCCAGAGTTGCTCTTTCGTGGTTCAGGAAACATAATTGAGTTTCATTCAAGTATCAACTATGTTATACATGTTCCTCCCAAAATTACTTCTGAGAAATAATAATGGATAACTGGGACAATTATTGTAAGAGCTATAAAATGTCATGGAAAAGGTCATGAAATGTTTGAGCTCCCATTAAGATCTCTTTTCACTGCAAATTAGAGCACAGTTTGAGATCTTAGATCTTAGATCTTAGATCTAAGATCGAAACTAAACTTGTTTTCTATGGACAAACATGTAAGAAATTTCACAAAAATCCACACTTGCTCTCGATGCATTCCAGAGATTTCACAGTGCAAAATAATAATTTCTTAAATGGATAATTGGATAATTTTCCAGTAAAAAATACAACAATTATTGTATTCCTTCCACTAACTGTTTTCATACTTAAATGGGGGGGAGGGGTATTTATTTATTTATTATTATTTGCTGTATATTTACTTAAGTAAAGGATTAACTAATGTGGCAATAAAAATTAAAAGTATAGTTCACCCAAAAATGAAAATTCTGTCATTATTTACTCATATTGCTTCAAACCTATATGAATTTTCTGTTGCTAGTTGCTGGTAGCCATTGGCTTCCATAGTAAAATTTTTTTTTTTTTTTTTTTCCCATACTATGGAAGTCAGTGGCTACCAGGAAATGTTTGGTTACCAACTTTCTTCAAAATAAGTTGTGTGTGTGTTTAACAGAAGAAAGGGACTCATATAGATTTGGAACAAAATGAGGTTGAGTAAATGATGACAGAATTTACATTTTGTGGTAAAATATCACTATACTTCAAGATTTTTTTCCGAAAAATTATAACAAAAACTGACTAAGATATGCACATTTTTCAGTGCACTTTCTTTCTTTTCTTTTTCTTTTCTTTTTTTTCTTCTTTGCTATAGGTGAATTTACAGCAATGTAATATATCACAGGTGGATAAAGTCAGTAAATATTAATGGGTGTAATAGCTCTGTGTGCTTGTCAAATGTCAGGCGATGATTTGTTCTCTATATCAGAACACACACAGAGCTGAAATCCTGCTTCTGCCCTGATGTTTACTGTGTCCTGTAGCATTGGACTTTTACATTTTAGTGGAAGTTTTATATTTACAGTCAGTCGCCATTCAACACACACACAGATTTTAAAGTCAGAGGATTGTAGTGTTTTATTTGTTCGCTCTACATTAGATTTCAAACGCAACTTGCCCCATATGAGATATGTAGAACAAGCCGTGACAGGTCAGGATCCTGTGTAGACTAGTGTAACGCTCTGAAACAGGAGAGCTTTAAAGCAGCTGATTGTATAATGACAGCTCTTAACAAGGGCGCTAATAGTTTACTTCTTGACTGACATTTGCAAGCTGGTATGCAGAGCTGTTGAGCGGCCGTCTAGCCATTCCAGGGTAAAAATATAAATGCAGTTCACTGAATATTGCATAACGATTTACTAGTGACTAGTGAAATGTAAAAAATAAAAGGTTTATTTTAAATGCATTCACTAGTAGAACTAGAAAGTCACAGACATGCTGTCTGGCTGTTACAAGTAGTTGTTAGGTGGTTACTTACTGCAAATATTCAGTGTCAAATCTATCATCTAGACATAGTAAGCCCTTAAAAATGCTGATCAATTAAAAAAAAAAAAAAAAGTTATATTAAATATGCAGTAAAAGTGATGCTTGCTTGTAATAATAATAATCACGCATTTTCCTTTTAACAAAATATTGCACATTACAAAATGCATAATAATTTGATTTATAAGGTCTTTTGAGTCTGTGTTAATCACAGGTAGTGTGAGGCAGGTTAAATCTGCAATATTGCAAAAGCTTAATATGTATTTTGGCTTATTTTCTAGTAAGAAAACAAACAATAACATAAAATAAAATAAAATAAAATTACACTAAATTAAATGTAAAATTGATAAGAGATGCAAAACTGCATATATTTTGAATTATAAGTTGTTGTTTTGTTTTGGTTTTGTTGTTGTTGTTGTTTGTTTGTTTGTTTGTGTTTTGCTAATTCAGCAAAAAAAAAAAAAAAAAAAAAAAAAAAAAACATTTAATTCAAGATATAGTCACTAAAAACAGGTAAATTTCCAAACAAATATGTCTTATTAAGGGTTTCATTCTTTCTTTTGTTTTCTTTTGTTTTGTTTTGTTGTTTTTGGAAAATGAGAACAAAATCACTGAACTTGTTTTTAAATGCATTTCCAATTTGTTCTTTGTTATGTGTGAATTTACTGGGATGTAATAAAATGTATTATAACAAATCAGTTTAGTTTTGTTTATATTAATATAATACATTTCTATGGTCCTGCATTAATCACAGGTAGCAAAAGAGAAGGTTAAATATGCAATTAAATCTCAAAAGGGAACCCAAGCTCTTTTTACAGTCTGAATAATTTTCTCGGTGTTACAACCCTTGTTACAATCACCCTGCTTACTTAAAAAATTATAATAATCACAATAAACAAAATAAAATTAAATGTTCTAATATTGCACTCAACAAGTGCAATACACCTACACCTACAACCAGTCAGTTAGGGGGAAAAAAATCCCATCTATAAGTTTCTCTTTCATGCAAGACAAGATTGTTGCATTTTCTGAAGATTGTGGTGTTTATGTGCAAAACTCATCACCACGATACTAGTTTGTTGTTGGTTGCCAGGCTGTCGGAATATGGTTGTGAAGGTGTTTAATGTGTTACTGTGTGGTTGCTAAGTGCTTGCTTAATTTTAACATGCAATAATTGCACTGCAGCACAACCAGAGCCACAATAATCTCAGTCAGTCTTTAGGTGTTGTGTGTGTGTGTGTGTGTGTGTGTACTTGTTTTTGCTACATAGTGGGGACCAAATGTCCCCACAATGATAGTAAAACCTGAAATTTTTGACATTGTGGGGACCGGCCTGCGGTCCCCACAATGTTAAAAAATGATTAAAAATAGTAAATGATGTTTATCTGAAAGTGTAACGATGCAAACATGTTTTCTGTGAGGGCTAGGTTTAGGGTTAGGGTTGGGTTAGGGGATAGACAATATCGTTTGGTCAGTACAAAATCTATAGAAGTCTATGGAAAGTCCCCACAATTCACAAAAACAAACGTGTGTGTGTGTGTGTGTGTGTGTGTGTGAGTGTGTGGAAAAGTCAAGATGAATCCAAACTCACATTGACATTTTGCACTTTTATTTTTGTGTTCAGCTCTTTTTTTTTTCAGTCAAGACTCATTCTTCATAACGAAACCCATCAAAGACAGCAATTACAGCTGGCACAGAAATGAAGGAGGGAACACAGTGCTTCTCCTCACCTGTACATGAACTTGGTTTCTCGCAATCTTAATTGATGGTACCGGTGCATTTTTGCTTCCACCTGCTCTGACAGATTGTTTACCGCAGCCCTGAGGTGAGAAGACAACACAACCAAAATAGAAACTTCAGCAGGCAGCAGCCTGTTCCACACAAAGCCGCCCAGGTTATTTACAGCATCGCCATTTAATTTTTCACAGAGTTGAAAGGTTCATTTGCAGCAAAGCCGCAAATGAGAAAAAGTGAAAGTGTTTAGGGAACGGGCCATTTGAATAACACCAAACTGCAATTGCCAGAATCAAGTGTTTTATCTGATGTGATGTTTCTTTGACTGAGCTAGTTCTCTGCAGATCTTCTGTTAGTCTGGAGATCCATTGTGTTCTGCGGGCAAAGCCAAACCCGGTGACCTGTTGAACGTTGATAGGTTTGCGCTTGTTTGCATACAGTTGTCTGGATGCTGAAGTGTCACAATGTCGACCATTATGGCCAAATCGAAATGCACGGTTTGAACGCGGCATGCGATGATATACCAACAATCTTATCTCGCTCCCAAACCACGGCAGCTTATGCAATGTCAATTACATTCAAATGCACAGTTAAGGGAAGCAAATGCAAAGCAGAGCGCTTGTTTTCTGTCTGCTCCGTGAATGGGGTCTCATTGAAAATCTGTGGGACTTCCAAACATATTTTAATGAATCACCGACAGCCTACGGGAGAAGCGCTACAGCGAATCCATCAAACCATCAAAGCAGACGACATGAACTCCGGTAATAACAGAGTTCAGACAGCACTATCAAATCCATTCACATTTACTGATTCACTGTCAACAACTCCATTTTCACCGCTGAATAAATCAGAATTCACTCCAGTTTTTTACTTAACTGAGAAAGCAGGATTTTCCATGACTGTCTAAGATTTTGAATCTCAAAACCATTAATCATCTCCTCCTTACTCACATTAGCCAAAAACAGCTCACATATTGTTGGGCTTAAATAACAAAGGAGATTTTCGTGACAGACCCATCAATCTATCAGTCAACTTCACCTTAGTTTGTGTAAGCATATTTCATAACATCTAGTCATTTTTAAGAGAACTGTGTGACCAGTGACATTTATTATGTGAGTTATGTAATCAGATTTTTTTTTCCCGAGTAACTAATGTAGTGCATTAGTTTTTAATTTACAAGAAGATACGCGAGTTACTCAGATAAGTAATGCCAGTTACTTTGTTTTCCATATATTGACAGCTCTCTCCTGTCCTCATTTTGAGAGAAATCGGGAGTAAGTGCACAGGCAGTGTGTGTGCTGTGTGAACATGGTGATGCTGTAGTTTTTGACTAAATGTCAACATGCATTTACTCATCTCACTTGGAGAAAAACAGATTCAGTACTCCTCAAAATGAACAAAAACAGTGAAATACAAACTCAGAATATGACGCAGGCCAGCAATAATTAATAACACAAATATCCTTTATGTATTTAATCCCATTTTATTAACTAACGTCTTTGCTGCTGACCTTTGAGGATCCAAACTATACTAATAAACAAAAAATGACTTTAGAGGAACAAAACATTTGTGTTTCATTTTATTGCTGAAGAGTGTTGAACTTTCTTTTTCCTATTCTTCATGCAATCCAGAATGGCAGCACAAATGAAAGGTTTGTTTGAGTGTGAATTTACATTTTCTTCAGCCCAAGGGAATGAAAGGGCTTTTATGTTTGCCAGAAATATAACTTTTTTATATTAAAACCAAATGAGCAAGCCCAGCCCAGATGAGAAAACATAACACACATTATTTACACGTTAACACATTACTTTCCATATAAAATCCGCAATTAGTTACTTTTTTTAGGGAGTAGCGCAATATATTAATCCATTACTTTTACAAGTAACTTTTCCCAGCTCTGGTCATACCAGCCAATACTGACATCTACAGTAGACATGGTCATGATCAATGTATTATTAGGCAAGGCAAGGCAAGGCAGGTTTATTTATATAGCACATTTCATACACAAAGGTAATTCAAAGTGCTTACATAAAAGGAAGTAGAATAATCATAAAAATAATAATAAAAACAATATTAATATATTAATCAACTAATTTAATTCATGAATTTATATTACAGGCCAGAATGACTAAACAGGGCAAATTACCGTCAGATCGGCTGATCTATTGACAATGCGCAAAAATAAAGAAAACAGATGTGGATAATTTCCATAATGACCAATGCAATCTACCAAGAAGAGCATTGTTAGTAAATCTGAGCTTAAGGAGGCGTTTAATAAAAACAGAAAACTTTTGATGTGTTTTCCCTGGTGAAAAAAACAACATATGCTGGTAGGTGTGTTTTGATGCTGGTTTAAGCTGGTCCTTAGCTGGTTTATGCTGGTCATGTTGCTGGTCAAGGACCATCATAAACCAGCAAAGGACCAGCTTAAACCAGGACCAAAACATACCTAATCAGCATCCCAGCATCAAAACATGCCTACCAGCATATGCTGTTTTTTTCACCAGGGTTGGCTGCAAGAAAGGCATTTTTGAAATGCAAACATTTTAGAATAGGTTTCAAAATGCACGTTTTTAAAAACGCTACTGTTATCGCCTCTGTCATACGTACGCATATTACACATTAAGTGATGTCATGTGTACGCGTATTACACGTTCAGTTTGTAGGCGTGTGCGCATGCGCGTACTGTTTCTTTACGAAGGGACGACATCGCCAACTACTGGCCTGGCATGCATAATACACCATCTTTAGTTGTTTTTTGCAGATCCGTGTGAACGGGGATCATTTTTGATGTTGTCGTCTGTATGTAAACTTTCAAAAAATGCATTTCCATTTTTATTATATCTTTGTCGTGTAAACATAACCCTAAAGTAAAACTCCTACAAATGCATATGCAATAAGGTCAGCTGAAAAAAATCACTGTGTGCAAATGTAAATCATGGCAGAAGTTTTCAAATGACGTTGGAGCAGGCTGTTAAATAGTTTTTTGACACTATTAATAGTTAAGTAGTATTTGACTAGTCATGGACTGTAATTAAAGACTTTTCGAAAATTATCGGAGTGTGTCTTACAAGAAAATCTTACTTTCAATTTTCACATTCAGTGTTTCTTTGTAATAATTTGTGAAATGTATGAATTTCTGAGTTCTAAAGGGAATCCGGCATTTATTTTTATTTATTTATTTATTTTTTTCAGTCTAACAGTCTTGCATTCCTGGCCTAGTTCATCTATTTTAGATCTGAAGTGCAAAAACCAAAGTCATCAGAGTAAACAGTTACACCCTTCACATGCGCTCCGAGGGTGAAAGATGACTATTTTTGTTGCTATGTTTGCGCGGTTGTCAATCACAATCAAAAGCAGAGGTCCCGAATCCGACCGCAAAGCGTCGTCGGATGAAACTGGCGCTCGAAGTATCGGGCTGCGAGTCGGAGGTGTCGGCAGGGCCGGTCTTGTCTGGGTGCTGCTCCTCTTGTTTGGCCCCGGGCCTCTTTCGTGCAGACTCGACTGGGATCCCCTGCAGGTGAAGGCGGCTTAGATAATATCACAGTTACTACACGCAGAACCTGTTTGGGTTATTTTCAAAGCGCGAGGGGAGGGAAAAGCACAAGAAAAAAAATGCAGCCGCAGCAACAAAGAGGCCTGCGTGCAAACAGTGTCAGGAACTCCCTTCAGGTGAGCGCGTGGAAACATGGGCTTTGCACGAAACGGCCACATGCGTAGAAACGGTTCAATGGTTCACACTTCGCTGAGGGTGTGCGTGCGCCAGCAAGATGGCTTATGAAAACAAGAGTCACTCGCGGGGCATGTTTCGTAACTCCGATCAGATTTACGATGAATGCCAACCTGTTGCTTTTATTGTATGCATATTAAAGCGCCGTTTGCTGTCATCTTTGGCGGGTTCCAACCTGCTTGACCCATTCGCCCGCCGCCTTATTCTGTCGTTTTTTTTACGATCGCATTAAAGGAAGAGTCACGCACAGCCCCCCCTTTCTCAGTTTCTTTAACAGACAGCCTCCCTGTCACAACAAATTTAGATAAGTGAAAAACAGGAGTGAGTTATGACATTTGAGTCACTGCTCAATGGCCGGCTTGGGGAAAATCGACTCGTTGTTTTGCCTCTCAACTGAAGAAAGTCAAGCCGCCAGGGGAGGACGGCTGCGTGTCTGCCGCGGGCTTTCGTAAACAGAGCTCGCTGGTGGTCCGAGCAGATGTCTGATGAGAGGTAGGCGGCGTGCGGCCCCCGCTCGCCGCCAGGGGTTTGATCAATGGCAGGACGTTCGCCGTGATGCAATCAAAGCTGACAGCCCCGTTTAACAATATTTATTTCCTCTCCGCATGCTGACTGCAGCCGGGTCCTTGTTTAAAGCTGAAGTGTGTCATTTCTGCGCCACTGGCATCACAGAGCAGAATTGCAAAAGAACTCATGTCTTCAAAGAGGATTCCCGAACATGCAACCCAGTGAGACTGGATTACGTAAAGACAGAGTCCTACCACGTCTTGTTTAGTACTACATACAGAGTCATGAAAAGTCTTTGCCGTCGTATTTACCGTAGCGCAGAGAGGACAGGGAAATGAATCAGAAAATGGTTCGATCAGACAAACCAACCCCAAGGCCAGAATAAAAGTGCTTGTTAAATGTGCTTGTTAATGTCAAAATGATTGAAATGCCAATTAAATCTAAGAAGACAGGGTTTTACTGTTCACAGTTCAGATAATGGTGAACAAGTGGGAGGTAATAGCTAAACATTTAGTATTAGACTAGTGTTTAATGATCAGATTGTAGTCTGTTACTGATTCCAAAATACATGACAAACATTGTTAGTATTGTAATCCATTACATATTAATAACTTATTGCTATTGTCTGAATAATATGTAGTCATGTAATCAATAAAAAGTAACTGTAGTCTGTAGTCAAGTATTTAATTTTTACCCGGCTCTGTGAACGCCCGACAGTAATGCTCAGTGATTTTTTTTTTTTTTTTTTAGTCAAATTTGGACTAATGTTTTCAAACATGATTCTTAAACATGCAATCCAGTGAGACTGGACTACATAAAGACAGAGTCTTACCCACATGAAAAGTATTTATTTGCGGTTGTATGTACTATACAGAACAGAGAGGACAAGGAAATGGGATCAGAAAATAGTTTGATCACACAAAACCGCTAGACCAGAAAAAAGCATCCGTTGATGTCAAAATAATTGAGATGCCAGTCAAATCTTGATTTAGAATAGATAATGGTAAACGAGTGAAAGGTAATAGCTAAACATTTAGCATTAGACTAGTTTTTAATGATAGAAATATTAAACGACCAATGTTGGCTAGATTACTTATAAATTGTAATCCGTTACTGATTCCAAATTACATGACAAAAATTGTAGTTAGTATTGAAATCCATTACTATCCATTGCATATAAATAATTTATCGCTACTGTGCAACTAATATTTAATCATGTAATCAATAAAAAAGTAACTAACTAATTACAAATACTTCATTTTGGAATCTGATTACATAATGCAGATTACATGTAATCAGTTACTTACCAGACAGTGATGCCAAGTGATGACTTTTTTTTTTTTTAATCAATTTTAGACTAATGTCTTTAAAGAGGACTCCCAAACATGCAATCCAGTGAGATTACACAAAGATGGAGTTGTACCAGTTCTAATTTCATACTACATCTGGCCTCTTTGCCATTGTATTTACAATACTGTGTAGTATGGAGAGGACAAGGAAGTGGGATCAGAAAATGATTAGATCACACTAACTAACTAACCACTAGGCCAGACAAAAAGCACTCGTCAATGTCAGAATGACTGAGATACCAATCAAATCTAAGAAGATGGGTTTTACTATTCATGATTTAGATAATGGTGAACGAGTGGTAATAGCTAAACTTTTAGTATAAGACTAGTGTTTTCATGATAGAAATATTAAATGACCAGTGCTGGGTGGATTACTTACAAAATGTAGTCCCTTGCTGATTGAAATTACATGACAAAAATTGTAGTTACTGTATTCCAATTTCTATTACATATGAATAATTTGTAGTTTTTTTGTTTGTTTGTTTGTTTGTTTTATGAATATGTAATCATGTAATCAATAAAAAAGTAACTGTAGTCTGATGTAATCTAAATACAAGTAATTTGTTTTTGGTATCTGATTAGTGATTACGTAATCCAGATTACATGTAATCAGTTACTACCCAGCTCTGTCAACAACCGTCAGTAATGCCCAACGATGCCTTTTTTTTTTTTTTTTTTTTTTCACATTTTGACTAATGTCTTCAAATAGGTTTCCCTATTTCCCTATCCAATCCAGTGAGACTGGACTGCACAAAGACAGAGTCTTACCAGTTCTTGTTTAGTACTGCATAAAGGGTCACGAAAAGTCTTTGCTGTTATATTTACTGTACAGTACAGAGAGTACAAGGAAATGGGATCAGAAAATGGTTAGATCACACTAACCAAATAACCACTAGGCCAGGAAAACAAAAGCACATGTCAATGTCAAAATGGTTGCGATGGCAATCAAATCAAAGAAGACAGGGTTTTAATATTCACAGTTTGGTTGTAATGATGAACGAGTGTGAGGTAATAGCTAAAGATTTAGTATTAGACTAGTGTTTAATGACAGAAATATCATTAAACAAATCTCTGATCTCTCACAAATTGTACTTCATTACTGATTAATATTACATGACAAAAATTGTAGTTAGTACTGTAATTCATTACTATCCATTACATATGAAGTTACTGCCATTGTGTGAATAATATGTAATCATGTAATCAATAAAAAAGTAACTGTAGTCTGATTACAAGTATTTTAAAATGTAATCTAATTACAAGTACTTATTTTTTTGGAATATGATTACATAATGCAGATTACATGTAATCAGGTACTATCCAGATGTCAGTGACTGACAGTAATCCCCAGTGATTCCTTTTTACTTTTTCTACTTCTTCTTCTTCTTTTTAAAATTTAGATTAATGTCTTCAAAGAGGATTCACAAACATCCAATCCAGTGAGACTGGATTGCACAAAGATGGAGTCGTACCAGTTCTAATTTCATACTACATATGGAGGATTTTGACCCAAGTGAGGACAAGGAAGTGGGATCAGAAAATGCTTAGATCACACTCACCACTAGGACATGACTCCAAAAGAATTGCATTTTTCAGAAATGAGTCATATTGTTATAAATAGTGTGTAATTATATAACAGTTGTACAAAACAATTTATTCGTACTTTATACTTTTCATGTGTCTTCAGATGTGCGATAACATAGTTTACACTTGGCGACAATACATGCGATCAAGCAGCTGAGGTTTTCTATATTTGCTACACGAATATACTGTATGTTCACGGATTTATATATCCAAATTTATATTAAGAGCATTTTGCAGTAAAAATAAAATGAAAAAAAAAAAAATGAGTAAGTGTTTAGATGTTGGAACTAAGACCGTAAAGCAATTGTTTGTACTCTTAAGAAAGAATGTTACGTCACTTATCAGCATGTCTCTACTATTTGGTTGTCATCTGTGCTGTCGAACACGCTGCATGCTTAGATGTTTACATAAGGGTGTAAAACATCAGTTAGCAAAGCCATGTTGTGCATGCCGACGTTGATGATTACAAATGAAAGGTGTTTCCCTTCGGTCTTTGGACGTCTGTCTTCCTCTGTCTCAACATATTTATATAATAATCACACAAGACACTAAGTCAGTCCACCGCAATAATCAGACACGGCCAAAATGTCTCAGAAAATATTTGATATTCTTGATGCCGCACTGTTTGATGTAAGGATGACAAGAAGTCTAAAGAATTACATTTTTAGTCTGGTCTGGCTCAGCGGTCTAAAACACTCATCTAAATGATTGAGGAGCCAGTCAAATCAAAGATTTGCTGTTTGCAAATATTAATTCCAGCACAACGATTCTGTTTTAACTGTGAAAGAGTGTGAGATAGAGAAAGAGAAGTAGTTAAACATTTAGAATTAGACTGATCTGGTTAGCGATAGAAATATTACGACCAGCAGTAAAGCCATGTGATGCAAAATTGATTTGACATTTTGAATTGAAAAGGCTTTATTGTTATGTGGCTCATGCGAAGTATTATGTAATGCAACAGAATGTGACTGGGCAAGACAAGCCGTTTTCATCATTAGGCAATCGATTAAGATATGGCAGAAGTATAATGTTTTTCACTAAGGATCATAATCCATGATTTATTTATTTTATTTTATTTTTTCAGACTATTTTGCAAGCTACTGAGCAGTAGAAACTAGTAGGTACAACAGCTAATATAAGTGAATAGTTCAAGATTATTGAAGTTTAGTGAACAGTCTGAACAAACAATGATAGAACAAATACAATAGAACAAAGATACAAAAAGCAACTTTTCATGTAAGTCTGTCTAACAGTAAATAAGAAATGCAAAGAAAGTAATCAAATGTAAAATACAACACTGTAAAAGTGAAACATACATTGATTTTTTTTAAGCACGAAAACTATTCGATCAAGAGTTGTGTGCATATTTCAAAATAAAAATATTATTTGCAAATGCACTATTTTACTGGTTCTTTATTCTCTTAAATCCCTCAAAATACTTAAACTTTAAATTCCAAGATGGTTTTGTGCTGCATCTGAAATCGAACCCTATATGTAAACAGTTTATGTCAGAGAGTTTCCTTATTTCCTTGATGAACTTTTCTTTTGTAGTTGTTTACTTAATTTTAATGTATCAATGAGACTCTCCTTCATCTGGCGTTCCTGATGTCTGTGAGTCATCCTCGTGATATGGCACGAATTAACGTTTGGCCCGGGCCTGTTTGCTCGCAGAGAAGTGACTTCCTCGTAATGACACCTTCGGTTGTTTATCTGCCGCGATTCTCGTTCCTGCGCCGAGATTTTATGGACAAGCAGTTGAACGTGACGGCTTGATCTCACTCTCTTTCCAGCTCTTCCTGACAATATTTACAGTAGCCTTTTAGTAGTTTACATGAAGGGATTTAAATAGTTTACATGCATTTTTAGTACATGCAGTTAAGGTCACATGCTCGTGTCTGGCATTGCCAGAATACTTTCACTCAGACTAAAGAGATTTTCTTGTAGGCTTCATATAAAGGGTCTCAGAGCAGCATTTTATTGAACTGAAAGTAGTGATTTTTCTTGGCCCGTTTCAAGAAACTCATATTGTTTTTAGCAGCGGTGCTGTTTGTGTCTGTCTCCACACGTTTATGTCTGCGCCGCTTCGATTTCTGTTTGTTTAAGCGAGTGTGCGTTTAGGGCGTGTGTCCGCCCGTGTGTTATGTGTACACAGCGGGCTTTCCATACGTCTGCTTGTGTCTAATGCCGTGATTCATCTCGTGTGTATTTGGGTTTGCCACCTGAACTGTGTCATATTACGGTCTTTTGTCAGTCGCCTATTACATGCGTCTAAAAATAGGCAGTGATTGTGTATGTGGCCACCGATGGCCCCCACCCAATCGACATCAACCATCTAATAAGTTCAAATGATTTATGGCCGGCTTTTATGTCAGGCAGGTGTTTGACGTCAAAATGGACGTCAGTATGAGGAATGCAACCGCACAGGTAATGGATTTCAAGTTCAAGCTTTAGTCCTGTAAACTCTCACCTGGGTGTTGACATTAGATCAGGTGTACGGACAGGCTATTTATAACATTACAGTTGGACGAGGTTTTATAAGGCTTTGCAAAAGCTTTATTGACTTATCGGCTTGTCCAATTCAGTTTTTAAGTCTCTGGGCGGTTTTTATTATCTGCACACATTACGCTGTTGTTACAAGCTATGTTTTGTTTCATGCACAAAACGTCAACGTGTTTACTGAATCTGTAAGAAAGGTTACAAAACCTGCACTGTAAAAAATGAATGAACTGAACAAAGATTACTGGAGTACATTTTACAAGAAAGTCTCTTTAATTCAAAATTCATATGTTTATAGCTGTTTATTCAACATTCATTGAGCCACCCCATAAAATGCATTTTCATACAAACATTTATTTACTGATTGTTTTTTTTAAAAAAAATGAAAATGCTAAGTGTGTGAGCTGTGCATCTAAGATATGTGAAGTTATGCAGCGATGCAAGTTACTGTAGTAAGTCCTGTCTGATTTGGTGATTACCTCGTCGTAACATTTCACAAGGAATGCCCTGGATTCCTGAACAGGACGGAGTTAATACACGAACGTGGAGTACACAGATGGAGGTACATACTGGAGCACAGGTGGGAATTCAATGCCAGGGGCGTTTCTGAACAGTCCCTAACAAACAGCTCTTATTTCAGCATTACAAAGACAGCGAGGCTACAGCGAATCCACGGTCTCATTACTTCAGCTTGTGCTTTAGGATGGGCCACTATGTAAACAGAAGATTATCACAACCAAGGCAAATCAAAAATATCTTTCAGAAAGGCTAAAGAGTAAGAGTAAAATATTTTCTGCAATTTTCAAAGGAACACCTCTCGTGACTGGAAATAAGTGGTGTAATCTAGAAGTGCTTCTTTATAATTTCAGTTCTAGGGTGTGTTAATTACATAAATAGCTGATCAAACTAAGATCAAAGCCATCTAATACCTCATTACACAGTATTTGCCAAGTGTTCATAAAGTAGTTTGGGCTGCAGCTAACAACTAGGGTAATTTGACTGTTTAATCTTGCAAAATGGTTCAGATATCCAGTGCGGGAATAAAAAGAGGTCACGCTTCAGTTTGGGGACCAGTTCTCACTATTAACCATCAACTGTGACTTTTGTTTCAATAAACTCCAAATTTGCTGCTAAGTTTATGGGGGTGAATTTAGGGATCTAAAATATGGTCATGCAGAATAGGGCATTAATAAACAGTTACTAAAACTAATAAAAATATGCATGCAAATAAGCAAGTTAAAAGTAAGAATCGGTCCTTACCAAAAAAAGAATATATATCAGACAGTATTTAGTAGTTGGAGGCAGAATTGTCCACAGAAACACATTTAATTTTCTTAACAGAAACAAGTTACTCACAAGACTTTTTTTCCTTCATTTTATACAGGATTTTGATCAAAATGCTTGTTAGTTCTCTCTGTTAAAGCTTGACCACATAGAATGTTTCTGACCTTTGATGCGTTGAACAAAAAGTGCTCATCTTGAACAACTTTAGTTTTAAGCTATATAGTTTGCTCCATATTTCTTTGTTTTTAATACAAAAAGTTTTCACTACTATAGAAGTGACATGATGTTGTGAAACACGAATTTTAAGCAAATCACTGTACTGAAATTTGTTGTTCGTTTATATTTCACTCAAAAATGAGAGTCCACACTGATGATAAAAACATCACAATAATCTACAAGTAATCCACACCAGTCCAGTCCATCAATTAAACAATACAAAATAAATAGATCAAGATGATTTTAATGCCAAACCATTGTTAAAATACAAGTCCATAACCCATGATTAACACTTCCTCCGGTGAAAAAGTCAAAAAGTCAGGAGAGAAATCTGCACAGATCAAGCACTATTTACAAGGCAAAACAGTCCATAGCAGTTCATGGGTGGAAGCATTATTATGGATTATGGACTTGTTTTTAGTCAGAAACGTCTTATTTGTTTCTTGCCAAAACACAGCTTTTCTCAAGATGTTAACTGATGGACTGGAGTGGTGAGGATTACTTGTGGATTATTGTGATGTTTTTATCAGCTGCTTGGACTTTTTCCACATTTGTTCCTTTGAAGAAACAAAGTCAAATCTTGCATGTCCTGAGGGTGAGTACATTTTCAGCAAATTTTCATTTTTGGATGAACTATTTCTGTATAGTTTAGCATTTAAAACACTGTTTTGCTTATATTAATCTGTTTCATAAATTTAGATGATAATCAGTGATGCGGAATTGTGTTAAAAACAGACTGTTCTGCGTTCTGTGTTATGTCTATTTACAAAGGAAATAAAAAAAAGGAAAATGGTGATTTTTGTTCCACTGAATGTTTGTTGATGCAATCACACGTCTCAGGTGTGAGTAATGACTCATTTATTCGTTGCTAAGGAGGTGCGTGAGAGCTCGTTCCACTTCATTTCACCAATCATTCCACCTGCCGTCAGATTACAGCTATCAGATGAACGGCACAAATCACTTTTATATAAACATCTGCAATCATTTCAAAAATGAGTCTACACAGCAACACCCCGATGACAGGACTTTGAATGAACTCTAGGAAGAGTGCGGCTTTCGGACACATCTCATCAGGTCGATCAGAAAATATGCCTTTGATGGGCAGATGTGTGACGTCCTCCCGTCTCAAAGCGCTTCCTGTTTGCTTTTGCAAAGAAGCACAACTATGCGGATCAGACGGGGAAAATAAGACCGAGTCATGATGACGTAGAAAGGGCTTTCACATTCCAAGCCCGTACTTAAAAAGACTCAAGAAATGTTTGGCCAGCCATCATCTTTACAGCGAGATTGTAAGTCAGATGGAACCAGCTTTGAAACACCTGCCAAAGGGTTCAGCGGGCTGATATGAAGGGCACAAATGAGCGCCGTCTGACAACACATACTTTCAGTGACAAGACTAAAGAAACAAAAACAAAGCTACGGCAAACAGTCGTCTCACGCACAGAACCGCCGGCCTGAAAAGCCAACAGCACAAAAGACCATAGTTAAAGGGAAGAGGACAATACCGTTAAAAAAAACTTGTTTGCGTTGCAAGCCAAGGTACTTTGAAGGCTTATGTGAATCTGTTCATTTGTTCACAGTAAAAAACAGTACTGAGAAATTTGAACAAGTACAGCACAGGCCTACAAAATGAGACTTTTCGAGTGGTGCTGCTTGTAAAACTCGCCACTATGATTATGTGTTGCCAGAGTGTTGTTATATGGTCTGCTAATGTTTGCTGAGGAGTTCAGATCCACATGAGAGTCTTCAGGCCCACATCCCTTATGAAAATTAACTCTAGTTTTATTACAAATAAAACCAGAAAACAAGCTTTATATAATTAAACCATGGTAAACACAAATTAGCCATGGTTTTGCTACACTAACCAGCGTTTAACCATGGTGTTTGTTGAAAAGTGTGTTTTTTGTATGGGATATTAATTTTCGTGAGGGATTCACACAACAGCAGATAGCCATATTTTACAATTGAACACACACCCGTATGATTTCAGGATTCATGACTGCATTTTCGACGCAAACCCCTGTATCAACGGAACGTTAGAACTCGTTAACTGTCATGACTCACGAGAGAGATAACCATGTCTAGTGAGTGTTCTGTGCAGTGTTGCCAAGTCCAGCGGAATTTTCCGGGAACTGGGTCACTTAAACACTGTTGCTGTGGGTTGTTTTTCTTGCTTTTCAGCAGGTTGAAGCGAACCCAATATCGCAATATATAGCCTCTGGAATGCTAATTTTACAAGGGCAATCTCGACAAAAAACATGAATTTAACCCCCTGGAATGCAATTTTTACCCAATTTAGCAATTGCGCGGGTTTTGATGTGAAAACCTTGCAACCATGTTACCGCATTCTCACGTGAGGAGACGCGGGTGAACTGTGTCATTTGAAGGTTTGCTCTTCCGTCAGTTTTAAGGTCTGTGAGCCACTCAAATGTCACATTCTCCTCTCAGGTCAAAATAAAAGAATGTCAGTTTATTAAAATTTGACGGATGAACTTGCACATTGCTTCAGCTGTGGCAACACTTTCCAGTGATATTGGTGTCGCCATCTTTGATATTTACTTTAGTCACTGTCATTATGGTTACAGTTGATGTGGTCACAACTGTATACAGTTATTTTGCAACTGTTAATTATTTTAATTAAGTAACACATTTGCATGTTCAAGGTTCCCTGATGTTGGTTATAGGTCATATGACATGCTGGTAAACAAATGAAACATTTAACCTTTTTTAGTAAGTGTTTAATTTGATTATTCCATGGACAGGATTCTGACTGGCTGGCAGGTATGCAGTAAAACCGTTAATGCACACAGGTAGTTCCCAAGTCAGTTTAATCACCGTTCTATATTAATGCGCTGTTTTAATTGATGCACACAAACACACACACATCACTCGCACACACACACACACAGAGGTCGGAGATTGCACTGCGCTCCACGCATACATAAACGTTTCCCCGCCATTCTAATTAATAAAATAGCCTAGATACTAGATCGCTACATTATATTCCTCAGCAACGATGTGGTAAAACCACTTTTTTTTTAATTAATTAGTTGTTTGTAGAGAGAAACACGCAGCAGGTAACACACACAACTGTCATCTCTCTCTTTCTCCCATTCGGTCAAATATTTTGCTGCACAGAGTAATACTAGTTTTAACTTGTCGGGCGGTTATTAACCTCCACATTGTGCATTTAAAATCCTTTAATGCACGGCAAACTGTTGATTATCCCTTACTTATTCCATGGTCTGTCAGAATACTGGTTTCTGATTGGCTAACAGGTATGCAGTAAAACCGTTAATGCACAGGTAGTTCCAAGTCAGTTTAATCACTGTTCTATATTAATGCGCTGCCTTACTGATGCACACAAACAGACACACAACCAGAGAGAGAGAGAGAGAGAGGTCGGAGATAGCATTGCCCTGCTTACATACATAAACTTGTTGTCAACACTTCCCTGCATTTTTTATTAATAAAATAGCCTAGATTCTAGATCGCTGCATTATATTCCTCAGAAACAAGGTGGTAAAATCGCCATTTTTGAATTAATTAGTTGTTTGTAGAGAGAGACACACAGATGCAACATGCAGGTATGCAAACACAACTGTCATCTCTCTCTCTCTCTCTCTCTCTCTCTCTCTCTCTCTCTTTCTCAATAATTATTTAAAATAAAAACTATAATTCATTCAAATAAATGTGGTCTCACCACACTATTTCATCTCTGTGTCTGATTTGGAAGCAGGCAAAATGCAGGAGTTAACGAGCCGTAACTGACAAAAATTACATTTTTTCCACATTCAGTCAAATATTGCGCTGCAAAGAGCAATACTAGTTTAAACTTGTCTATAACTTGGCAAATGACCATAGAGTAAGTGGGATAATCAGTGACTTGCCGTGCATTAAAGGATTTTATATGCTTGTTATTTTGATTTTATTTAATTATTATTAGCTTTTCAGTTTGGGGCACCTTGACATAAAGTACTGTTTAATGTACTTCATGTTGTTAATAACAATGAATGTAATATATTTTCTTTATCTTTCTGTATTAATATCTATATGGTACACAGTTATTTAAATTAATGTGATAAACGAGTAAGGTCAAACGTAATCTAAAAGTAATCTGATTAGATTACTTAAAATGTGTAATGTAATGGATTACGTTACTCATTTTTTGTCATTTGGAATCGGTAACAACTACAACTACAAATTGTTTGTAATCTACCCAGCTCTGCTCAGTTGTAGCTCTATTCCTGTGCAAAGTGCATTCATCTGAGACCTGCAAAAACATGAAAGTAAAGGTCCTCGACACCATCTGTGGAGCCAGCGATAAACACAACTCCCCAGAGTCACCTCTGTGTTGTTTAACAGGGAAGTTCAGTCAAAGAGCCTCTCCTGTGGCCTGACTTTAACCTGTCTGGAGCTGGCAGTGCTGCTGGTCAGTAGAGGATGTTTTCCTTTCCTCATCAAGTTTTTGTAGTCCTGAAGGAGGGGGGAGCTGGTGGGACGAGGGACTTTCTATTCTGGTCCCTCAGACAAGGAGTCTTTCTCTCTGGGGGGTCTTTGGTGTGAGATTGACCCACAACCCAGGGGTGACACGACCAGAGGAAGGTCATATGAGCAGGCTTGCAAGAAGGGGAAGGAAGCTTCATCTCATGATGCACACTTACCTCAAAAACCTCTTCCCTTTGACCTTATTGTCGCTGCATACGTCCACAAATGATGACACAAATAGCATACGTTCGACTACTTGCAACAAAAAGGCAATAAACCTGAACGAATGCTTTTAACGCACACCGAAAGGCAAAGAATAGGACTCGGATGATCTGAGAGCCGGCCGGTGCCCCAGCCTGAACAATGGAGGAAGCGGTACGCATTGGCGGGGCGGTTCAGATGAAAGCACTTCCTGTTCTCTGACCCGATGTCATTCCTGTGACGTCACTTTCTATGTAGTATCAAAACATACCATTCTTAATGCGATCTACGTAGGTCCAAACTGAAAATAACTGCCAGACAAACGGCAAGTGACCCAGTCAAGACTTTCAAAAACACGACAGCGGAAGTATGAAGAAGTGTAAATATAGTGCAAATACAATGCAGAGTGAGGTGTTAAAGAGATTTTTCACCCCAAAATAAGGGTTTTGTCATCATTTACTCACCCTCATGTCATTCCAGTCCCATAAAGATGTTCGTTCATCAGCTATCAACAAAAAAATGAAGATATGTTTAATGCAATCTTAGAAATTACAGTCCCTCAGTTGAAGGTCCATGCAACCAAAACACTGGCGTTTCTAAAAGTCTGTTAAGACACTAAAATAAATTTATATGTATGTTGTATAAAAAAATCGTGTAAAAACACATTTGATAAACAGATTTAACGCTGTAAAGTATTTAATACACTAATTTCCGAGGTCTGTTTGCCATTAAACCTGTCACATATTTACTCCATGCACCCCCTCAGATTGGGCCTTTGAATAAAATGTAGCTATTTTTTTGTTTTTGTTTTTTTCCCTACAGGAGATTTCACTGAACTCACACCATTACACGTAAACTTCTCGGGGCTTGTCATAAGTTATTGCTCTTAAATTTTTGTCAGTGTTTAAGGGAATCACTGCATAGTCTGAATGCCTTCACATCAAGCAGGTAATCGTATGAGCACAGTTGCTTTTCTCGAGCGGTTATCTCTTAACCTTTGCCAAGATGTATCAGGTCAATGCCTCCCCAGCTAACAAACAGTGCGTTCCAAGAACAGTTTGCTATTAAGTTACTTCTGAACATTAAAAATATCCAGTTTTTTAATGTATTAAGAATGTTTCTTCTTGGTCGTGTGAACATTTGAAATGTTACATTTGAATCTTCTCTCTGTATTTAAAACATTTAAAAACATTTGTTTTTTTTTCTTGGTTATGCGAGCATTAGAGGAACATTGCATTTGAACAAATGACCAGTCACGTTAGAGAAACATTTCATTCTTTCATTTTGAAAATGTCAACATTATATATAATAGCTCATAACATTCTATTGTCATTACGGAAAAATGTTGTTGAATACAGTTCTGAAAACGTGCAAATAGCATGGCCGAAAACCTGTTGGAGTTCCTAATCGGAAGTTGAATACTAGGATTTGTCAACAATTGTGAGAATTTAGCAGTACCTGATGGTGCTGACACACAAAATACATTTTGAGAGAAAAAAGCACCAACACGTAAATGATTTCTTTTTCACATCTGTTGTTTGCTTTCGTCCATGACAACCAAGAATCAAGCTAAACAGTATTCATCAGGTGTCAGAAAAGCGCAATCATTTGTTAAAGCGCCCCTGAGTGGGTGTCTTTGTGACATTGCAGTGAACCGTCGCTTAGGGTGTAAAGCGCTTTTTACGTAACAGATGCTCCAGTGCTTTTCCTCTCTGTTCCGCTGAGGGGAATTCTGTAGACAGTCTTGTAAACATCTGAGCATTGCTTTGATTGTCACTGTTGTGTTTCCATAAAACATGTCACAAAACCATAGGACTGAGTAATAGCGGGGAAGTTTCAGACAGGCCTGAAGAGTTTAGAAAGCGCAGATAGAGTACTATAATCTGTCTTTCCATATTTTATTTCCATTCGCTTGAATCTTTAATTAAGCCTGTTACAGCACCTGCTGTGTGTATACACTGCACATATGTGGCTCTGAAAGCTGCTCTCGTGACAAATATGGCCTTTTGACCTCACAGCCAAACCCATCGTGGGGAATCCCGTCTGAAGCCGAAACCTGTCGGGTCGGTTCATCTCGTCTTTGTTAGCGACCTGTTTTCTAGCAAACTGTCTTTATGGTTTGCCATTGTTTTATCAAACGTACGTACATGTGTTTTTCAACAATACAGGTTGTGTTTAGACGCACTCTGATTTACTCAAATTTAGTGACAGCCTCACCAAAACTGCAAATTATTCCTCATTTTGGTAATTACGTGAATCACTTTATCAGAGCAAATGTCACTAAGGAGGTCAAAAGAGATAAATATCCATGAATAATGTCTTTTGAGCAGATGACTGTCTTCTTCCACTGTTGTTTTGACTGTTTTCAAATAAATACAGTTACAAAAGTTAGCAAAACTGACAGTCGAAAATCAAAATAAGGTTTTCAAGTTATCTTTTCTTGGGTAGATGCTATATGAATTGATATAGCAAATCAATTTGTTGTATCAGTGTTATTTTACTATCACTGAAATACTGTTATAGTTTTTGTTAACATTCTGAATTAGAGTTTATTAATTTTTCATTCTTATTCTGGAAACTTTTTTTTTTTTTTTTTTTTTCAGTTAACATTTATTTCAAGTAATGTAAATGTTTATTTTATGGTTTGAGTTTGAGTTAACTACAATAACCCTGTGTTGTATATTAGACTGGAGTAAGCAGTAATGTAAACTGTAGCTTCCGCCATCTCTCTTGTTGTTGAGATAGACAGCAGTGATCATCCAAACTAAACAAAACAGCAGGTATGTCCACAATGAAACACTTGTGACTAAAGCTTACGTCTCTGAAGAGCTGTCAGCATTTCATACCGAGACAGTGATCTGTCTACATATTTCATATGTGTAGGCTGTTCGCGTGTGAGTATATTAACTGCTATCTCGACTCAAGATAATCAGATCACAAGATCTGCCCATATTGTACAAGTATTTAAATTCAGTCGTAGATCAGATAGAAATCTTTGCAGTCATTGTGTATTTACAAGCACAAAACAACATGCTGTACCCTAGTCAGCACAACAGGGTGTAACCTACACTGACTTTCCTTTCAAATGCTACCTGTTTCTGTACAAAGCAAATGTGATTACTGTTCAAATTTCAAGACCACCTCACTAATAACAAGCTGAAGTAGGATGGGTTTCCCTTCCAGCCTTGAACCCACTTCTGAAAGGTTACTTCGAACTTTATTTGCATCCTGTTCTCACTTCATGCATGGATGAAAATGAATGGATTGATAAAGCATTGCTAGGTTGTATTGTGATATGTGTAAACAATGACAAGCAACTTTATATCATCTTTTTTTTTTTTTTTTTTTTTTTTTTTGGAAGCCCCTGAAATCACACTGTAGAAATGTTTTGTCAAGTAACCTAATGTTGCAAAGTTTATTCTGTTTTTAGAATTATTAAGTAGCATTCTCAGTGTGGTTATTGCCTTCATGTTTTAATTGTTAACCTTTTCTGCAATTAATTTGTCCTGTGACAGTAATTCAAACAATCAGCGCTGCTCTTTTTAACACGGTGCTCATGGCGTGAGTCCTGAAAAACAGCGAGTTGCAGCAGCCAGATCAACAAACGAGTGATATGTTTGTGTTCAAGTATACAGAAATGAAACAAACACTATATTAAAACATTTTTAAATTAAAACAACTACAAAAAAAACATTTTTATAAGGTTTTATTTTTAGGAACTGAATTATGGCAATAATTTTATTTAGTGCCATTCCTCAGCAAATATTGAAATATGCGATCAACTATGATTCATTAATCCACATACTATCTATTTAAAGGTGCAGTAGGTGATTGTCTTCAGAAATATCTTTTGTTATGCTGGTTGAAAGTCTCTTCACAGCCTGACAGCAATCATTAAGTTAAGTGGTCTAAATGTACACTGTAAAAAATAAGTGTAAGTTTAACTGTAAAATTCTGTAAAAACGCTACAGAAAAAAAACTGTTAATAGGTTAACAGTAAGTTCCTGTACTAACTACAAGGAAAAACTGTAAAAGATCTAACCAGACATTTTTGGTCGTAAATGTGTTTACAGCTGTTTTTTTTTTTTGTTTTTGTTCTATTTTTTTTTTTTTTTCTACAAAAATTTTTTACAGTGTGTTTATATGTATTGATTAGTGGTGTCAGTCGATTAAAAAATAATAATAATAATCACACATTTTTTCTGAAATTTATAATGCAATAATTTCACATTCAATCTTCAAATTAATGTAGAAACAACATAAAGGAAGTATATTTTTGATATTTGTTTAATGCCATCTTTTTTTATGCCTGAAGGCAAATATCACTGATACCAGCTGATGTCTCTATGAATTTTTTCCTAATATTTAACGATTGATTAGCCATTCAACATTACAATATAATTGAGAGCCTTTAATTTAACATTTATTAGACTTGTAAAACAATCTTCACATAAACCCATATAGCTGCCTGTGCAAGAAAATATAGCCAAATTTAATAAAGTTATCAAACACTAAAATCTAAATTAAATAAAAGATGAAGCTTAAAACTACAGAAGTTATTGATTTCCTCTTTTTTAATTTTGTTCTTTGATTAACAGACATCACAGCAGCTGGTTATTAGGATATTTTGGCTGCTGTTACTTTAAAAGCTGCTGCTGCTGAACATAAAACGAATCTGACACCGTTTTAAATGTGACTCTTAAAAAATAAACACTTACATGCACAGTTGTAAGGTAGCTTTAGTCGCCTTTTTGTAACTTCATGACTTAACTGGCGACATAAATATTTTTTTTTTAACGCATTAAAATGAAAAAATGAATCGCCTGCATTAACATGCTAATTTTGACACCACTAGTACTGATATGTTCTGTGGAAGGCATAGGACCAAGAAATGTTCATCAAATCAAAACGCTCGGACCAAACATTACGATAGGCTGTCGTACCTGCCAGTCAACACAGTTTTCCTATTTGGGCTGTTAAACATTTCAACTGTGTGTTACAATGTATTGTAGTAATGCTGTCTCTGGTCGTCTAGTCTCTGTGCGTTCATGCGTTCGGGAGGCGTGGCTTTTTCAGCGATTTGCCGAGAGGGTAGGACCTTCGCTTTCAATGCTATCAGGCTAAAGTTAGTATTTTCCAAGATCTCCTATTGCACCTTTCATTCAGTAAAGAAGTTTACAGTTACAATTTGGTTAAATTATATTTTGACAGCCCTATATTTATGACATAATTAACTTCTCTACATTAAATCAAATCATAATATCAAGCACAGATAAATTAAAACGTCACGGTAAATAGTGAGCTGTTTATCAGGGTTGTTAGTTACCTTAGACAAAAGTATTGGTATCCAGTTAAGTTCAAAGGCTTATTTACAGAATGAGGATAATTACGAAAATTATAGCAATACTATACAGCGGATTAATCATTTTGTGCTTACTATCATATCAAGAAATGAAGAAACACACACACACACTTGAGGCAGGACAGTGAGGAGAAACATGTCTGACATCATACTGCGTGAATCAAATACAGCGTGCTAAAACAAGGACAAAAATAGATGTGTTGAGATCAGGTACGGACAGACGTCAGTTTATCTTTTGTGAATAGCCACCCAATGGCAGAAATTTGTAACATCAGATCTGTTGCTCCTGCATAATGGCCCATGACTGAATTGTCTTTGGAGCAACGGGAGACACGGTCAGCACCTCCAGAGACTCCTGTAAAGATATTTGCAGCTGAAATTTCAACTGCTCACCTATAGATACAGCCGTGCTGAAAACAGGCCAAAGACATGTGAGACGGCGTCGCTGCGGGTGGATTTTAGGGTGGAGTGTGCTGTAACAGTAAGAGTTGTGTAATAGATCATTGGAGCTCATATTCATGGCTGCACTATTATAATAATAATAATAATAATAGTAATAATTACTTCAAAAGCTCCTCTTAAAAATGAATCTGTGATCTCCTTTGATCTTTCACAGATTCGTGTGCATAAAAATAAACTGACCTGCCCTGCTATGATTTATTATTTTCATCACTTTAATACAATTTATTGGGCATGTAGGAAAAGTTTCCATCCATTTCATCTGCAGACAAGGTTAATCGCTGGATCTCATTATAAACAATGACGAGTTACTGGGAAGTGACCTGCATACTGACATCTTTGCCCATGGGTGTTTTTGTGAATAGCTTTCAATGGAGAAATGTTGTTTACTGCATTTGCCAGCAGTGTCTAACTCTGTGTATAACATTTTGGTCAGAACATGCTGTTGAATACCAGAGTTGCTGTTTTAGCTTTCATGTCTTTATGTTTTTTTTTTAAACCATTAAAGGTATTTTTGCAAAACCAGATTTGTCAGAATATTCACAATACGATTTTTTACTAAATCATACAGCCAATTCGGCTCCTGAAATAGCACGTAACTTAATGTGGTGACATCGAAATTTGTAATAAAATATTGTTTAATTAGGCTTGTCAATTTATGATAATTTAGTGAATTAGTTAATTGTTGACCTTTTTACGCAATTAATCGTGCCCAGTGACAGGAACTGAAACAATCCGTGCAGCTCTTTATATAACACAAAAACAGAGCTCATGGCGTGAGACGCTGAAAAACAGCGAGACGGAGCGGCTGTTTTTGTTTACATGGACATATGAGCGATATGTTTGTGTTCAGTGATACATAAATATTATATTGACTTTTAAAACCATTTTATCATGTTTTTCAGTTAATTAATTATCTGCCATGATTAGCATTTCTTTTTTGTTAGTGGCAAAAAAAAAGTATGTGATTAACTAATCAGCATATATCATTTACTTCAATGACAATTTCTATAAATAAAATTTGGTATCTATATATTCATTATGATTGAAATAAACACAAATTTCTGTTATGAAACTCTAGATGGGGCAGGCCAATTTTAACTCAATCTGATATAATCACACCATTGTACACATGGTGCAGCTGTGTACAATGGTATGATTATATCAGATATATATATATATATATATATATATAATCATTTTAATTTGTAATTATATAATAACATATTTAATTGCTTTTATTTTTATTAAAATTTTCAATTTTAATTATGAACCCACAATATAGGTTTATACATTTATTTTGAAGAGAACAAATGAACAGATGAGACTGCATAACTTTTCATGTTCTACACCACACCCTGCAGTGACAACAATTTTAATATATTCTCATTTTTATGAACCAACATCAACTTGTAAATCCCAATTGATCTTTTGTTTTATGCTGTTTTCAGCTGATGAATGAACAGTAGTGCGTCTCCCATTTAAATAATCGCAGTAGGCAAAGCTTTGTGTTGCTTTTGATATGAAATAAAGTGTCAGATTTCAAATTCTATTCATTTCAACATGAAATTCAAGCAATAAATACCATTTTGGCTCTCTTTAATGTGACGTGATAAATTGTCGTAGCTTCTGGGGTGTAATCAAACGCATAGGAAAAGATGTGTGACAGTTTATTTTTTGTTCTGGATCCAGTGCTCTGCTGTTACACTAGAGAGTAATCACGATTAAAATATTTTAACGCAGTTAACACCCTAGCCCCGCCCCCAGACCTGTACGTCATCTTGTATGTCATATAGTTGACTGTTGACAAATATGATGCAGGGCAACATCTCCACAAATGCAGTTATGCCCTAAAATGAAAGATATTGGTACAAAAATGACCCTGTATGTGTTTTGTCTCATATGTATATATATCACACAAATGCTGATGTCCCCAATCCCGCATGTCTCAGAGCAACACAGCGGTGTGTATTTTCTGTACGAATCCGCATTTTGAAGGAACTGTGTGAACCAATGATTCAAAGGCCCATTCACAGAGTGAGCCGTTTACTTCATTCAGTTTGAAAGAAACAAATGAATGAATGAATGAATGACTCATAGAGACATTTACCGCCACCTGCTGGCAGATTTTCAGTTTCTTATTTAGAGTATAATTTCAGTAAATAATAATAATAATAATAGTAATAATAATAATAATAATAATAGTAATAAAAACATTAAAGGGATAGTTGTCCTTTCAAACCTTTCTTTTGTGGAACATAAAAGAAGGTATTTTGAAGACTGTTGGTAACAAAGATGTTTTGGTTACCAATGACTTCATTGTATGAAAAATACTGAGATGTTTCTCAGGTTATCTTCTTTTGCAGCCTAAATGTTTATGCGTAATAAACTTTATGTTGAATCAAATAAAATAATTATTTGTAAAGCTACAGTTTGTAATGTCTACTTGATACTTTCTCATTTAACACAAAAAATAGCTTTAAATAATCAGTTGTGGCACAGTCAAATATATATATATATATATATAGGTCAAACACTTCAGGTAGAAATAACTCTTCATGATGCAACCAAAACATCTTTCAGACTGACACATTTATTTCAAGCACAACTTACTAAAACAACAAAGTAATACAATATGATTTTTGACCATACCGTACAATTGCAATGAATTCTTTGACCTGAGCAGGTTGTAAGTGCTTCGTGAGTGCATCAGGTGTGCAATCACTCCAAACTACTTGGCAGGAAACTTGGAACAATTGGATCTCAGTTCTAGGCAGCTGGTTGGCAGCTTTTTTATGACAAATTGCTGATAGTGGGAAAGTTATTTCTCTAGCGCGCCTGTCAGGACAGAGATGGCGTTCTACTGCCAAGTTGTCACTAACTTTAAATAATAAACCATGACTGTAGATAGGCTGCAAATGTTGAAATGATCTTTTGCCCTCATGAGAAACAATTACTGTACGAATAGGCTTCTTGCCTTCAACTAATTGTGATAAAAGGTATATGTAGGTTTTGGACATCTATTTGTCCCACGTTTATTTTGGTCAATATTTGTGCAGCCCAGCAAACAGCAACAAATGTTGCAACAGTATGCGGTCTGTCCTGCTTAGTTAAACTTTGCGAAATTAACATTGTTATGGAGCTGGATAATGACTTCATTGTCTTCTGTAAAGCTGCTTTACAACTGAAACTGAATTTATTTCACAACTGATAAGTTTGCAGCATTAACACTAACACTGGCTGTTTATCACTGTGAAGCTGCTTTAACACAATCTGCACTGTATGAAGTGTAAAGAAATAAATCAGAAGTTCATTCACATATAAAAGTAGTCCAACTTCAAAAGGACTATTTAGATGCAAATCATTTTCTGTGGTAAAACACATTATGCCACAAATGCTGTTATTTTAGTATGATTGACATGCTGTTATAATATTTGATGTTGAATTTATTTTTCTTTCTGTTTTCATTTTAGTTCAAGCTTTAAGTAAATTTGTTGTGTTTTTGTCATTTTTACTAGACTTTTTTTATTTGTTATTGCAGTTTTAATTAAGCCTTATTTCATTTAGTTATTTTTCTTCTTTCTTTAAACAAAAATCAGAAATGTTGCCTTTGCAATTAGCTAAAACTAAATATTTTTTTTGATGTTTTTTGATCGTTTTAAAGACAACACTGATAGGGCATGATGTTTTTTTTAAAAAAAAAAAAAAACACTGCAAACCTTACAGCTGGAACAGTCTTAACACCTTAATGATTTATTTTCCAGCTCATCTGCTGTTTTCTCCCTCACCTGAGGAGTTCACTGAAATCACAGCCTGTTCTTGCTTTGGCTGCGGCTGTTTTGACAAGCGGGTTGTTATTGTAACTTTTGTTAGCAGGCATCAGGTGCGTCTCCACAGAGACGCTGGCAGAGGCGAGGGGTCAGAAGGTCGCGGAGGACGCGACTCATTGTGGTTTGCGGAGGCTGCCAGGAGGGCGTTACGGCCACGGCACGCTATACATGCTCAGACACTCCCGCCTGTTTACTGCCACTGCAGGGTGTTCGCCGAAGCAAGAAAACACGTGTGCGACCTCTCAAAACATTTTTTCTTCACTTTAATCTGTCTGCGTTCTCTGGAATTTTGTATTTATTTTTTTATTGAGTTGAATCCATTCGCAGTATCGTCTCGTTCTCTCTTAGCACAAAAGATGTTTCTGGTCAAACCTGCTGCACCTATTTCTCATATAATGATCTCACAGAGTTCATAAATCTACTTATCAGTAATTAAAAATTAAATTAAAAATTCTACCGTGTCATCCTTTGCTCGCACTCATCGTTCCCAAACCACACAATTTCCGCAGGAACACAACAGGTGATTTATTTGATCGTACAATCTCTTGAAGTACCTAGTAAAGTAATGCATTACTTTTTAATTTATTGAGTTACTTTTTCAAATAAGTGACGCCCGTTTTTTTTTTTCATGTATTGACTGACAGTTCTCCTGTCCTTATGTTGAGAGAAATCGCGAGTAAGTCCAAAGGCTACTGTAGTTCTAGACTTAATGTCAACATGCATTTACTCATCTCACTTACACAAAAACAGATTCAGCATTTCTCAAAATGAATAAAAACAGTGAAATGCAAACTCAGAATATGACGCAAACCTGCAATAATTAAATACATTAAATAACAATTATCCTTTATGTATGTAATCCCAATCTTTGCTGCTGACCTTTGATGACTCAATTCAACCATACTAGTAAGCAAAAATGACTTTAGATAAACATAACATTTGTGTTTTATTTTTCTATGGCTGAAGAGTGTTAAACTTTCTTCTCCTGCGTCCGATTCTTTGTGTAATCCAGAATGGCAGCACAGCTGAATGGTTTGTTTGAGGTTTCTGGATGTATGTTTCCTTCAGCCTGAGGCTTATTCATTTCACTTTTGGTATGAAAGGATGTTTACACTTGCCAAAAACATTATATTAAAAATAAACAAGCAAGCCCAGCCCAGATGAGAAAAAGTAACTCATGTAACACATTACTTTCCATTCAAAGTCTCTAATGTAATTAGTCCCTTTTTTGGGAATGCATTACTTTAAAAGTAACACTGATAAAGTGAAAATCAATATCAAGTATCAAAAAACTCAGTAGAAAAGTGTCTTTATGACTTAAAGCCCTACACTTGATTTGTGTTACAAACAAACCAAAATAATAAATTAAAATCCTTTATCTAATTTGGCGTTCCCAGTCAAAAAAGTGGTTTTAAATCTCGCATTATGCTATATTCTCAGCAAATCTTGGATTTAATCTTTTTGTCAACTTGTTTTCTTCCAATTGTCACAGGTTTTGTCATTCTTATCAGAACTGACTGATTATAGGCCTCACGATCTGAGCTCATGCTCAAAAAAGCATTATTTGTGGATCATTTTGGCAATGTTCACTCAAAAAACTGAGGTATGATCAATCAGACCCTAAAAGAAACTAAAAGAAAACTGTGTTAATTAAAAGAAAAGAAGTTGATAAAATGATTGAACATAATAAGCATAACAAGAAATTCACAAGCAATTTTTTGACAAAGAAAACCGCAAAGTGTAACAGTGGGGAGAAAAAAAATAATTAGGTAATTTTATTTTTCTTTCTTTTCTTTCTTTCATTCTTTTTTTCTTAATTTTAACAAAATTGACAAAGTTATATTTTATGAAGCTTAATACCATTAGTCCATTTCAGAGCCAGAGAGAGAAATCAGAGAATCTCACAAGGCATCAGAAGACTTGGAGCACTTTTATGATACTTTCACAGAAAAAGAGATTCACTTGGTGTTCCACGGAAGAAAGAAAGCCATACAGGTTTGAAATGACTTGAGCTTGAGTGCATCATGACTTCCACTTTTTATTTTGAACTCTTCCTTTAAGTAAATGTAAATTACCGAGAAGTCCATGCATGTGTTATTATTATTTGCGAGTGACTCAGTTATCTTACAGGAAGATGCAAATGAAAGCAAACTCGCCCCTTACAGACACATGAACTACTCTAGCAGGCCTAACCGGACGCTGCTTTACATTTAATATAATAAGCTTCTGTCCTTCCTGGTTATTGTTCTCTTTTTTATTACTTACTGAAATAAAAGGAAGATCCAGTGTCTTCTGTTTGATTCTTTTAGGTGCATCACCTGCTGTGATGGATGTATTGTTTAGACAGACCTGACACACACCTAATGACCAACCAACCAAAACTTCACAATAAATAGTTTAGATGAGATGTCATAATGTGATTCATAAATACAGGAATGGATGTTGAGGCCCGAGGGATTATTCATTCCGGTTATGAAATCTAAACTTGCACAAGGTATATTTACTAGGGAAGTCGCGTAAGAATTTTGATTGAATAAATTATATGTAGGTTAACTAATTAACCATGTAACTTTAAATCAAAATTCGTATCAATATTTGATTAGAAACACCCCCAAATTAAGATAATTCAGATACATTTTGTGGCAGTTGAAAAATGTAATGGATGTTACAAGGAGTTGCTTTAAATCATTGTATTGTTTTATTTCTATAGCACTTGATGTGTAAGTCTATCACCTGTGATCACAGGATAAAAAATAATAAGGTAAATGCAACTTTTTATCTCACAGTTTGGGCTTTTCTTGCAAGTGTCAGAGTGATGAGATATAAACTCAGAATTGCAAGATAAAAGATATAATCTCAAAACTGTGACATATAACATCAGAATTGTAACATATAAAGTTACAGTTGCAATGTATACAACCAGAATTGAGAATAATCTTAAAATCATGAGATATAAAGTCAGAATTGTGAAATTTAAACTGAGAATTGCAAGCTGTAAACTTAAAATCGTGAGATATACTGTCAGAGTTCAAGTACAAGTCAGAACTGTAAAATTTAAAGTCAGTGTAAAATTTAAATTGTGACATAAATACAAAATCATGAGATATAATGTCAGAATCGCAAGGTCAGAATCAATAGTCAGAATTACTATATATATAGAATTACTATATATATATATATATATATATATATATATAGTCATTTTGACTATATATAGTCAAAATGACAAGATTTAAAGTCAGAATTGCAAGATATAAAATCATGAGATATAATGTCAGAATTGCAAGATGAAAAGTCAGAATCAATAATGTCAAAATTTTAATTTGAATTAAAGTCAAATTTTTAATCAAAGTAAAAATTGTAATAATTATATTTTAAAAATTGTAATTTTGACTATATATATATATATGTAAGTGTGTATATATATATAATCTCTCTCTCTCTCTCTCTCTCTCTCTATATATATATATATATATATATATATATGTGTGTGTATATATATATAATCAAAATAAAAAAAAAATTAAAGTCAGAATTGCAAGATATAAACTCAAAATCAAGAGATACATTGTCAGAAAGTCAGAATCAAAAGTCAGAATTACTATATATATATATATATATATATATATATATATACAGTAGTCAACATTTGAAGTGGATCTAAAAAGTTCATCAAAATTGTCCTAAGATCCTAAGATAAGAACAGATATTGTTTTCGTTTTAGGAAAACTTTGATAAAATATTTTGATCCACTTCAAATGTTGACTACTGTATATATATATATATATAGTCAAAATGACAAGATTCAAAGTCAGAATCGCAAGATATAAACTCAAAATCATGAGATAAAATGTCAGAATTGTGAGATACAATCAGTATTCTGATATACAAAGTCGCAAGACAAAAAGTCTAAATTGTGATCTATCAACTGAATTGCGAGATTTAAACTCAGAATTTTATAATCTGTTATACTTTTTTGGTAACACTTTACAATAAGGGTTCATTAGTCAATATTAGTTAACTACTTAAAAAATACTTCTATTTGATAAGTATTTATTAATCTTAGATAATGTTAATTTCAACATTAAAATTAAAAGTTGTGCTTGTTAACATTAGTTAATGCACTGTAAATTAACATGAACTAACAATGAACAACTTTCATTACCTAACATTAACAAAGATTAAGAAACACAGTAATAAATGTACCGTTCATTGTTTAGTCATCTTAGTTAATACATTAGCTAACATTAACTAATGGAACCTTTTTGTAAAGTATTATGATCCACCTTTTTCCAAATCTCTTGGCAGAACCAAGCTTCCATAAGCACCACAGTTCGCAGCGGTCCGTGTTGCGATTGCGTATGACAGACAGGGAGGCACACGAGGTGTGAGGTCAGAAACTCTGGAGGTCGTGAGCGCTTGCATGTGTTACGAGTCTGTTTACCTGATAATTGCACTGCAGCAGTTGGAGCGCTGAAGTGTTCATTCGTCCATCTGTCCAGGTTTTCTTTTTTTTTTCTGCATGTAGATGTATGTCTTTGGCCAGTGTGTCACGTCTTGTTTTTCAGCATCTCTCACTATGAGTATGGCATTTTTAAGATACTGTGTCAAGTTACAAGAAATTGGGCTCCTTTCAAATATTTCTAAAACAAAGCATTCTGTGGAAAACATGATGATTCAAGCATGATTATACAGACATGAGTTGCTTCAATGGTATGAGAGTATTTTTAACATTTGTATTATATATTTTTAATCTTAGTGGAACCATTTGTGGAATATACACCCATATTTCAAGAGGAATGAGAAACTGCATTTAAGTGATCAATCACAATTGTCTGAGATTTATTATACCAAAATGAGTCTAGTAAGGATGTACATGTCTACTTTACTGATCTTTAGTAACTAGTCTCAGACTACTTTCCCTTCCATGTTTTTGAAACTTGGTCCACTTAAACATGATTTTATTATTATGTCATCATATAATCAAACTTAGAATTTATAATATAGAAACATATAGAAATAACCATCTGCTTAAACTCTCAAGCCTTTATTTTTACAGAAAACCTTTGAGTTTCCTTCAAAGTTATTATGGCTATAGCTAGCTAAAGAGAAAGAACATTTTATCTACTTGAAAGGAAAAAAAAATGTTAACTGAATAATAATAAAATATAAAAACTTATTTTATATAAACTTTTATATAAAACAGCATTTCTCATTTTCATTAGTTTAACTAAAATAAACAAAAACTGAAACAATAAATAAATTATACATAAATAAGAAATTACGACATATTTAAAAAAAAAACAAATACTACAATTTCAACAAAAATTTAAATAAAAACAGAAAAAAATAACTAAAAACTGATTCAAACAATGAAAATAAAACCAATACTGTTCCACACTGGTTCTACAGTATCATTTCTATTTTAATAAAAAATATTTTCGCAAAAGAACATGCATATTATAAACAAGGGTACTTGGGGAAAAACAAGCGAAAAGCAAGCAAAAAAAAAAACATCTGTCAGTGTCACCAAACAGTTTTCTGCTGTGTTCCAGTTCTCGTTTGGCGTCACGATCTGTAAACAAACGAATATGAGCAGGACCACACAGTTTCTGACTAATGCCTCCGAGAACGACACAGGCGAGGAATTCGTGCGACTGTGGGACGGGTATTCAGAGATTTCACTATTCTGAGGTCTATGACCAACTGGCCCGTCCCAGCAGGGAAAAGCACAGCTAACTTAGCCTCTCATCTGGCCTGCCGTAAGCGCTTCTGAGAGCAATCCAACGCTGACCTTCTGCTAATGACAGCGGCTGTAAGGTCAGAATCGCCATTAATGTCCAGCGCTGGGAGATGAGTGATGAGCTCCAGTTATTTTGGACTGGCATGAAGTGCTGTAGCAACACTGTCTCACAAACATCACTCTGGCGTCACTGCTGAACGTCACCGCTGTTACGCATTTCGCTCTGCTGCCGTATACGGTTTATGGAGAGGATTCCAGTACTGAACCCAAGTTCAACTGAAAATACTGACATGTTTACTCTACTGAAAATTCATATGGTTCCAAAAATGACATTTCTGTCATCATTTACTCATCCTCAAGTTGTACGAGTTTCTTTCTTCTGTTGAACACAGAAGAAGATATTTTAAAGAACGTTAACTAAACAGTAACTACCATCAGCGGCCTGTTTAGCAATATTCTTTAGCATAGCTTCTTTATGTTAGAAGCAAGTTATTTTAGTGTTAATGCCAAACCCTGCGATCTTGTTTCTGAGGGGCATCTACTGAACAAGCACACACACGCATAAGCCACAAAGCACCTAAAATTACAGTGGACAAAGCCTTCGGCATAAAAGCTTGTTATGAGGAGGATAAAATGGCTTATGCACGCACAATGTGGCGTAACTGCTGAAAATTTACTGAGTGTGTCACGTCTAGTGTCACAATAAAGGGTTTCAACACTTTAGCAAATGTTACATCTATTTTGTAATTCGACTGACACTGTAAACTAAAAGCTGTTCCTCATGACAGCTGACAAGGTGAATCTCACAAAAACAATCACCATTAAGATGTTTGCCTGAGAATTAAGCACATCCACTAAACACTTACAGCAACTATGACTTATATTAGGAGTGTCAAAAGGTCAAAATTAATTGTGATCGTTTTCGTAGTAAACGCCTAATCACATTAAGTCACTAAAGGAAGGTTAAAAGAAATATATTTTAGGTTTGGTGTTGATTGTTAATGATGAGGCTGTTTGAGTGCTGAGGACAAAAAAGGTTGGGAAACATTTCCATAATGAGCCCTATTTTACTGCTGTTTTATTTTATTTTTTACTTTTTTAATACTCTTTTCTTCCCTTAGTGTGTTTTAACATTATATTCTATTTAATGTAATACAATAAAAATGACTTCTTTACCATAACACAGCAAAAAAAAAAATGACATAAACATATTTTTGTTAATAGTTTATTAGTTTAAATTTTAAAATATACTATATAATATCAGGCTTCAAAGTAATATTATTTCTTAAATCTACTATGACGTTTGTTTATTTCTTTTGATTAGACATCATTCTTTAAGTGAAAATTCAGTAATTGATTGTTGTGCAACGATGTTATTTTAGTATCACTGAGATACTGTTATGGTATTTGTTAATATTTTGCAATTAGATTTAATTTGTATATTTTCTGCTTTTGTGTTAATTTTGCTTAAAGTTGTAGTAATTTTGTCATGTATTTTTGTCCATTTTTTAAACATAGTTTTTATTTGGTTTTGCTTTTTTTAGTACATTAAATTACACTAAATAAAAATGTTGCCTTGAAAACTAGCTGAAAAAAAGTTTTTCAATTTATTCATTTATTTTTATTTCTGTTAACTTTTTTTTTTTTTTTTTCAAATAACAAAAATTGTTTTTGACACTCTGTACTTACTTCTAATCATACATCCTTTGAACAGAAATAAAACATTTAAAAGGGAAATCTTGTGTTTGTGTAAGAAATGAAGCAGATGCAGCCTTTTCTCCACCCCCCCCCCAAAAAAAAAAAATCCCACAGTTTGTCCCAAAGGACGTTAGGATGGACTCCGGACGGCCCGTCTGATTTTATGTGGCTTTGCTCTGGTAACAGGGTGGTCCGCTTCTGCCTACAGACTCAATAAATACGGCGCTGCTCTTCAGGCCCAAACATTCACAACAATTTATAGGTAGAGAAGTATAAATACTGCAGACGATTACTCTGATAAGCGTCTGGATGCGTCCTGTATTTCACCTCTATTATGACAAACCAGGATAATCTGAATTAAAAACCCTGTCAGTGTGAATGCGAGGAATTTGACGTTTTCAGTTCAGCCGAGGTCCAGACGCGCGGCACCCCACGGACGGACGGAGTGTCCTAAAAGCACCCCGTCCGTCTCAGAAACACAGACACAGGAAGAGGGAGAAACGCACGTTATTTGGGAGGTCAAAGGTCAGACTCACATGGTCATGCCTGCTGCCTCAGACAAACAGAGAAGCTGCAATTATGTACTTAGCCAACAATCATCCCACATCGAAGGCCAGATGCAATTTCAAAGTCCAAAACGCACATATGTTCGGATCCAGCATCATCTGCTCAGAATTACGACTCTGCGTGGATGTGTGCGCAGAAACGTTGAGTAATTATTTGTTGTGAGAGATTGTATGTATAATATGACGTATTAATGGAACTGATGCACGCTGACCATGAAACCTCATCAGACGCTCCGGAGACACTGACTTCTGCTGACTAGTGTTTCCTGCACAAACACAATGACACTGGATTCACCTCGAGCAAGGGTTCAATTGCGCCCTCTGCTGACACGCACCAAAAACACAGCCTTCAGTTCTCTTGATACTAAAGCAGTTGAATATACCTGTCTAAATGCAGTTAAATTTTTTGTTTATCATTTTATATACTATCTTTGGTATAATTATTATTGTTTAGCTTAAAAAAATTGTACTGTGAGCTTAACAATTTGGCTGAAAAGTTGATTTTGAAAATGTGGTTTGGCATGTGGTTTGTCTTGCTTTAACAAGAGCATCACTGGATTTGCATGATCACATTTACTACTGTTATTACTATTACTAACATTTAATTACTAATATTTCTTTCTTTGTTACTTAATACTAACTCTTCTTTTATTTGAAAACCAAAAAACTGGCAAAATGCAGTGTGAGACAGAAATTACATTATAAATTGCATTGTAATATTTAGCAACAAAATCGTCTATTTTATACCCTTCACTAGGATAAATCATACACACTCCCCATATGAATACAAATATTGAAATAATATATAAAATATTAAAATAGTAATAGAAATTACACAACCCACAACCAAAACATTACAATTACTGACATTTCTTATTTCTTATCTATACTTCTTATTCATTTTATGTCATCATTTTATTTAAAATGTTTTTTTTTCCTAATCCAACAACTTTTTTATTTTATTTACGAGTAAAGAAATTTGGATTGCATTGTCTAAATATTATGCACTGTTAAAATATGATCAATAAGTCATGGCAACATATGTCTTTCCTTTACTTTAGTGCAACAAAATAATTTAAAATCAAATTCACTGCATTTTTGATGGTATTACAAGCAAGCTAAAAAAAAACAGCTAGACACACTCTGAGCTGAAATGACTTTTACAGTTAATGTGATTATTTAAAATCTGAAGGCAGGAACTGAACTTAAGTTTTTAAGTTAAATTAGAAAGTTTTTAAAGTGTGGAAGGGTGATTCAAAATTTCATAAACATCTTTTTATTTGCATGATATTATCTAATGTAGGTAAACAGCATGAAATGTGGAGGATGAAATTATAATTGCCATTTGAATTACGACACTGCTATTTTAGCATCCTACTGTAACAGTATTGAATTTTATAGTGACTTCGTATTGATTCGGTTACACAGTTAATTTTAGTTTTTCTGCTCTAGGTCTGACTGTTTCTATCTATCATTAAAATGGCATGAATTCAAATGTATCCTCAACTTAGGGTCAAATGTGACCCTGGACCACAAAACCAGTCATAAGGGTCCATTTTTTTCTGAAATTGAGACTTCTACATCATCTGAAAGCTGAATAAATAAGCTTTCCGTTGATGTATGGTTTGTTAGGATAGGACAATATTTGAAAATCTGGAATCCGAGGGTGCAAAAAAATCTAAATATTGAGACAATCGCATTTAAAGTTGTCCAAATGCAGTTCTTAGCAATGCATATTACTAATCAGAAATGAAGTTTTGATATATTTACGGTAGGAAATTCACAAAATATCTTCATGGAACATTATCTTAATATCCTAATGATTTTTGGCATAAAAGAAAATTCGATAATTTTGACCCATACAATGTATCTTTGGCTATTGCTACAAATTTAGGACTGGTTTTATGGTCCAGGCTCACATATATCTTCCAGTTTACAAAAGACACATCAGTGTGATCATGCATGAATGCAAAGTGAATCCACACTGAAGTCAAGCGCCTCGATGCAGCTTCAGCTCATACAAATAGAGCGAGCCATCAGTCAGATGAAATCAGGATCCGCCTCGTTCCTAATCTGCGAGATTATCGCACAGCCAGCGAATGTAAGCAAACACTCCGGACATTAATGTAATGATAACCATGTGCTAATGCCCATTTCCCACCAGCGTTCGGCTCGAGGGAGAGCTCTGCAGCAGCGCCGCATCTAATCTGGTGCCACACGAGGTGCTGGGCTTATTGTTGTAACCGAGGTTGTTCAAATCCCAGCGTTTCTGTGCAAACATGGCTGCAGTGCCGCCCTCCGCCATAAACCACGGCCGTAAGCCTCGCTTAATGGAAGCACAATATTAGCGCAAGCTCAGCGCCGTGTGCTTTTCGATCTGAACGTTTTACACTAGCCGTTCTCACAGGGGCTGTTAGGTATTAATGGGACAGGATGAGGCTCTGTGCGTTCTCTCGTTGATCACTTTGACCCTCATCTGGACGCCGAGGGCCTCTGTGTTTAGAGCTGCTCTACTGTACTCTTCCTCTCTGTGATGAGTTCACACTCAATACAACACAATCAGTACTCTCGCACTGAACAGCTTTGTTCGATAAACAGAAACGTACAAATCTGGCCGCTACATGTGGGTGGGAACACAAAGCTGCCTCAAATCAACTGAGTATAAGATGTTATTTCACCTACATGTGTTTAACATTTAACTAAGAGGTATGACCCAAAACTACTGGTTAAGGTAATGCAATTTACTACATTTGATCCGTAAGTATCTATATATAGTCCAATAAAAAAAAAAAAAGCTTGTCACAAGCCAGGAAAACTGAGGTTAATTAGACTAATGCTACATTTAAAAAACACACCATTAATTGAATGAGAGTTTTCCAGTGGTTTCTTGTTCAATATTTAGATATATAACAGGAATTTCAACTTGTAAGGGGAACACTTAAAGCCTTTATGTGTAATGCGTTATAACGAAGGGTGAAATGCATTTTATCTTTTTATAAATAATTGTAGCCAAAGTTAAAATGCATTGTAATAATTTACATTTTGTCATGTGTTTTAATGCATTATATTTTCTAAAGGTGTAACAATGAATAGATAAGTATTGTAATGTATTATAACTGTTAAAATTATTCTTAAGGTCATACAATGCATTATAAGGTGCATTACAAGTTATAATCAATGCATTAAAAATGTTTTATAATGCATTATATGTATATATATATATATATAGCTTTAAGTGTTACTATAAGGTATTAAGATATAATATATTGTGAAAAGCATTACAAAAACACATTTGACTTGGACTTGAAAAGTAAAGAGTTATTCATCCAAATTCATATTGGGTGTGAATCCTCTTTTGCAGATGGCAACCCATGAAGAGACCTTTGATTGATCTTGGTATGGACAATTAAAGAACTTTTAATCATGCGGAAAATCCCCAACTGGAACACAAGGTTTCTCAAGCTATTGTGCTTTACAGACGGTCTGGTAAACATTGGAAAGCACAAATTTCATGTCATTTATCATGTAAGAAGAGAGAACAAAAAAGGCGTGTGTGGTTTCATGTGTTCAGGCACGTGTTTGCTTTTGGATGTTTCATCTTTCATTGGTAGATTAAGGTGCGCATTATCATCAAACCACAAAACACTTATCATTTTACAGTCTCAGATGTTCTCACAGATCTCAGCCGCTTACGACACGCCAGCCTTAACACAAGCATGGGATCAATAAAGCAGGCTTTGCTACAGATAAAAGTCTCATATTTCAGATTTGTCCAGGAATTACTTTGGATTTAGATCTCGGCAGTTGTTGATAATTACCAATTATTTGCAGATACCATAACTAGCAGGCAGAGCTAATGACAACGAAATCTGAATCTGACAGACCAAATATGTGACCCTGGATCACAAAACCAGTCTTGAGTCGCTGGGGTATATTTGTAGCAATAGCCAAAAACACACTGTATGGGTCAAAATGATCGATTTTTGTTTTATGCCAAAAATCATTAGGATATTAAGTAAAGATCATGTTCCATGAAGATATTTTGTAAAATTCCTCCTGTAAATATATCAAAACTTAATTTTTGATTAGTAATATACATTGTTAAGAACTTTATTTGGACAACTTTAAAGGTGATTTTCTCAATATTTTTATTTTTTGCACCCTCAGATTCCAGATATTTAAATAGTTGTATGTCAGCCAAAAATTCTATCACAGCAAACCATACATCAATGGAAAGCTTATTTATTCAGCTTTCAGATGATGTATAAATCTCAATTTGGAAAAATTGACCTTTATGACTGGTTTTGTGGTCCACGGTCACATATAGGGATAAGACAATCAAAACAAAAAGATATAAAGAAATCAACGGTGATGGGTAAGGTACTCAAGAAGTATACGTAAATTAGCACATAAAACTAGACAAAATAAAAAAGCTAGCTGCATGATAAGGTGGTTTGTACATATTACATATATTACATATGTAACATATTAATTATATTGGACTAATATACTGTGTTAAACTCTAAAAAAATGTAAAACTGTTAATGTCACAGTTTATGTTAATCCATAGTATATATAATATGGTTTATATATTAAAAGAAACCTTTAATTTGTTTCTATTAGCCATATATGTGTGTGCCCACTTAATATTTTGGTGACAAATTTATACCTAAATATGTGACCCTGGACCACAAAACCAGTCATAAGTAACACGGGTATATTTGTAGCAATAGCCTACAATACACTGTATGTGTCAAAATAATTGATTTTTCTTTTATGACAAAAATCATTAGGATATTAAATAAAGATCATGTTCTATGAAAATACCGTAAATATATCAAAACTTAATTTTTGATTAGTAATATGCATTGCTAAGAACTTCATTTGGACAACTTTAAAGGCGATTTTCTCAATATTTTAATTTCTTGCACCCTCAGATTCCAGATTTCAAATAGTCGTATCTCGGCCAAATATTGTCCTATCCTAACAAACATCAATGGAAATCTTATTTATTCAGCTTTCAGAATATGTATACATCTCAATTTTAGAAAATTGACACTTATGACAGGTTTTGTGGTCCTGGGTCACATATGAGCTAAATCCGACCAAACCTCTCAAAGCCTCTTTTTGGGGACGTCCTCATTTGTAAAAAATAAAAATACAAATAAAAATTCTCTCTCTCTCTAAATTACAAACATGCAAAAAGAATTATTTTAGTGTATAACTAGCTAAATATAAACATAATAGAAGTCTATGGACTGTCCCCATTTAGATAATGAAGTAAATGTGTGTGTACTTAACCATATTTTGGGGACAAATGTGTGCCTAAATGTGAGCTTAAAAAGTACATAATGTTTTCTGTTAGGGTAGTTTAAAACAACGGAAGTCTGTGGAATATCCCTATTTAGATGGCTAAGTAGTTTTTATTATTTGGAAAATGTTTTTACCTGCAGCACAAAGTTGTTTACACAGTAAGTGTAACCTAAAGCTGTTTAAAACGTATGCTGGACTTAGTTTTGAGAAAACCAAAGACCTTTGCGAAATGTTATACAATATTTATGGAGTATTAGGATGGGGAGTTAAAAAGTGAAGTTATGAGATATTAGGAAAAAATCATCGGAATCTCAAAAATGCAGCAGACCTTAATTCTGAAGGCTCTAAATGTGAGCCAAAGCAATTTAGCACAGTAACAGCTGTAATCTGAGCGTTTCTGTGAGATTAGCTTTCCAGATTCTCAGGAATCCGCCTTGTGATTATAACAAGCCGCAGGTAAATGTTGTACGACACTATCACAGCCAACACGAATCCGAAAACAATCCGTTATAGTCTGAACCCATGGAGAGCAGACAGGTGAGAGGAAAGAGCACAAGGATCTGGACTTCGCGCAAATATTTGTTCAGGTGTCGCTGCAGGCAGACTATCAAGGCCACGTTCACATGAGCTTCAACTCGCAACAAGAGACCTAAAAAGCTCGCTGCCGGCTCCCAGAAAGCCATGAGCTCATTAGTTGCGTTGTTTATTGAACGTCACCACAAAGCATCTTCCCCCAAATACCCGTGTGGGTCCCTGAGGTAATTTGGCTAAGTGCAGTGTTTATGCTAACTAACTAGCCCCTTGATGTTCAGCCACTTACTGCAGTCGTGAATTGACTAGTCTTTCAAGGTAAGCACCAATCAAGTTCTGTATAACTTTCATCAAGTTATCGGACCAGGTCGTTCACACCACGAGAGTGTGTCAGCTCTCAGGTATCCGCACCTCCTTTTGCTTATCTTGTCTTGAGCTCGCCGGTATTTGCGCCGAGCGTCACAGCGCGCCTGGGTGGTCCAGCGTGTGGCCGTGTTATCTACGGCATGTCGTTCCCAGAACAAGTGGAAATGCAACGCAAATGCTTCGTTTCAAAAGAACTAACACATCGCGCCAAGGGAATTCAAAGGCAAGTCGTATTGTAAGCGCATAGCGCCAGTGTTGGGCAACTCAAAGAAATGACGCCTACTTACATTCTTCAGCTCAAAACAACGTTGATTAGCCAGGAGGAACGAGAGACCACAATCAAAGCGCTCTCCTAAAATCTCTCAATATGTGGCAATGGCAAATCAGACTGACTGGTGATTGGCTCGTTCTGAAGGCGCAGAACCAGTCTGTTTTGTACTCAGATGTTTAGCATATAGAGCCTGCTGTTTATCACTGCGGCTTTGATGGAGTTACAGAAATATTCAGTGTAAATCTATCTGCTCAAGTGTCAAATCCTCACTGTTTTTGTGGCAGTTAATAGGCTACTAATGTTTACAAAATTGCAGTCAATATTTCCAATTTCAATTTATGGATACCTAATTATTTATGAGTTTTTAGTATTTACACTGTAAAAACACATTTATAGAACTCAACACAACCTGATTTATTCAGATGTTTAGGTTCTCTCAATTGTATCACTTTTTCGTTTTGTCAGTTTGAATTTGTTCATTCACTAAATGCAAAATATCTCATTCAGCCAATATATTTATCAAGGCAACTACAGTTTTCTTGTTCTGCAAATGTTCAGTTAGTAAATTGATCCGTTATTCTGGTAGCCATATATGTGTCGTTTTTCAGGACACTTAATAAGTGAAGTCAGCTGTGCCATCTTTCTTTCGGAAGGTGCATTCACATTACAAAGCGAAGACATCTGGGCTTAATAAACCCAACACTTATAAACCTTGAAAATGATGAGCTCTTAACATCATGACAACAAATAACCAACAATAACGGCAAAATAAAAGTCGAAAAACAGTGAAACAATACTTGATTGGTGCCGCAGTACATGCTGGGATCTCACAAGCCTGTAAGATTTCAGTGGTTTTGTTCAGTTTGAAATTCTTTGTTCAGTCGACTGTGTTTGACTAGCTGATACAACATTTGGTGGGATTCATTTGGACCAACATGGGTTTTATGTAGTTTGAAGTAGTTCACATTTCATGACTCAAGATGCTGTAGACTGGAAAATATGTAGTAGCTTTTTTTACGGTGTGTAGTCTAGCTAACGTCCTTTCAAACTACTTTAAATAATTGTCACAGTGAAACTAGAGTTTCAAAGTGACAGAATAGCACCGCAGAAAGACTGATACTGCTTCATAATATGTATCTGAACGCTGTGTTGATCTGGGTGGCTGGCCGTTGCTGTTTCATTGTGTTCAGACAGAGATTCATTCTCATCTGCTCGTGAAGCTCAACGCCGGGAATCCATTAAGCTGCTATAAGCCAGCGCGGTTACTCCATACACACACATCGCTTCGATCTCAACATGAGAAACAGAGAGCCATCATTCTTTCCATTTACCCTCTTCGCTTTTTATTTTCTCCTCTCGGTTTTGGACAACAAATAATGCAGTTGCAGAATGTAATTTTACAAGCCTGTGAGAGCCCATCATCAACATCATCAACATCATCATCATCATCATGGGAAATGGCAAGTTAAATACCGAGTCTCATTTGCGAACTACTTCAGAATAATCAGTCATCAATGTCTGGTGACTAAAATGGTAAACAAATGAAAACGCTCTTATATTTGAGCTTCGTCTTTGTGCGGATTCCAGCTCTGCTCAGTCTGGACAATCTCAGCCATCTTCAGGATGCTTTTAAACACGCTTGAAGGAGTTTGCATGCATGTTGCATGCTTTTTACGATCCACTCCAACTCGTTCATTAAATGAGAACGAAGAAATTCAAACTTGGCACATTTTGTATTTGCGAGCCGTTCTAAGATCCTGAGAGCTGACGTCTGCCTGTGCTGCTCGCATTGATTCAGACGGACAGAGGCGCTCGACGCTGTCGCCGTCCCGTGTTCCTTCATTCCTAGCAGGGGAAGGCCTGTGCCTTTGGGCTGGTGATGATGGTGATGGGGTTGTTCTTGCAAATCCATTTCCTGTCCTCCACACCCACACTAATTAGATATTTGGGTGGCCCTGTTTATTGACTTTGCTGAAGAACGGTGGATTATATTAACATTTGCACACCGCTTTCTCAGCAGTGCAGCATTACTGGGCCCGTCCCAAGAGAGCTGTTGGAGACGGGAGGGAGCGATGTGATTGGGAAGGGAGGGAAACGAGCCGCTCTGCCTCCAGGTCTACGAGCCACGGACGCCGCTCTGCTCTGACCGTCTGTACAACAAAACATCACAGTGCTTGATTTCTTAAAAACAGCACTTTTAATAGCGCCTCGTAGCTCACAAAACTAATGCAGATTTATGTGCTTAGCTGTAAACACTGTAAACACATCACTGTATCATTTTTATTGTCTTCCCAAAAAACAAACAAACAGCAGGCTGTATAGCATTTATTGCTTTTCTTTTAAATTAGTTGATATTAAAAACATATTGCTAACTAATTTAATTGAATATTCATCAGTTTGAATGTAAGAGATTAAAATGAAAAAAAATAAGCATTAAAGAATGTCAGAACTGCCTAGTTTAGTTTGTTGTCTTTCAATCTGCATGTTTAAAAAATAACTTATAATAAAAAGAATTTGTCTGTCAAATTAAGCAACTTGTCTCATGATGGCTGAATTAAATTTGAAGTGGTAGATGTTTGAAAATTAAATTCAACAACATATCACAAATGTGTCTGTGTCTAATTTCCTCAAAAATAAAAAATAAAAAAGGCATCATTTCTGAATGGGATTTTATCAAAGCTAAAAATATTGCTACACAAACAAAAGCAATACTTATAATAATTTAAAGTTTTAGATCTTAATATATCGTTTATTTATAAATTTGAATGTATAAATCTTAAACATATAGCTATAGATACAAACATGTTGTAAATCTTAATGTTAAAAACTATATTTCATCAAGCACTTTACTGTATAAAACAAGCTGACTGACACATACTGGATTTAAGGAGCAAATGCAATAGCAACACTTACGAACAAATGTATATTATGTTAATCTATGGTAACCACAAATAACATTAGTATTAGTATTATAACTCTGGAACACACATTTTATGAACAGACTCGGAAATAAACGGATGACTCCTACAATCCTCTTCCAAACTAGAGATTTTAAGTATACTATCAAATTTTGCTAGCTGGTCCACTATGTTTATTAGTGTAAAATACAGAAAATTAGTGTCTGTAATTCAGTATAGGGTTAGGGTTACATTTATATATTTGTATATGTGTACACAAGATTTACAGATTTACTTTTTCAGATCTATAACTATGTATTTTATGGCATTAAGATTTTTTTTTTTTTTTTTTTTTTAAAGATTTACAATGCAATTGATCAATATCATAACCATTTTCTAGAACTGCATTAATAAAGCAATTATAGCATTTATGTGCAAGGAATGGGAATTGCAGTACCATCCTTATGACACAAGATAAACGTTTTGCTCTATTTTTGTTGTTGTGTGTGTTGGTGTGTGTGTGTGTTTGTTTGTGTATTTCTGGGTCTGTTTTCGTAACTGTCCACAGCATGCAGCTTGTTCAGTCACCGGACAGTCGATCGGTCTGAACGCACCTATAGGCCAGATCTGAAGAATTCTTTTAAATGTTGTGATTGGATGGACAGGCTGACTAACACTGCTGCAGAAACATAAACAGCATACAGATGCATGAGCACATGCATCTGCCACCAAGGTAGCAAACAGTATGTCATTGTGTTTTAAGGGTTTGTTTTGTTATTTATAGTGGTGGACAAAGTACACAAATCAAGCACTTAATAAATTAAAAATGCACTAATTTCTAAAATATTACTCCAGTAAAATTATTAAGTACTCTATTTCAATTTTACTCAAGTACAAAGTACAAAGTATTTGATTTTAAATGCACTTAAGTATTTCAAGTACAAAGTACTGATTGATGAATTTTTACTTTGTAATTTGAACTTATATACTTTAATCATTATGGAGAGGGGCTATCAATATTTATTTACTATATAGTGTTCAATATAATATATTTAATATTTAACATAATATTTAATATAGTTGGTTTCTGTCAAGTGTGCAAACAAGTGGATAGAGAGAGAGAGAGAAAACATAGTATTTATAGTATTTGGGAAAATGAGGAAAAACAGACATCACATAGAGCAAAACTGTATAACATTTTAAGAGGAATGCCTTGCCAACAAGCAGATACCTGAAAATACAAAAACATAAAGTAAAAATACTTTGTTAATGTCCACCACTGGTTATTTAAAATGTATAAATATTAAGAGTGCACTGTTAAAAAATGATATAATCAATAAGTCATGACACATATTTAACAATTTACATTTAACCAGTTTCAGCCTCATTTTTTAGGTTATACAAGATTAAACTAGACAAGATTTTTAAAAAAAAAAAAGAGTCGTAGCCATTTTGATTTTAATACTTAATTCAGAAACTTGGTAACACTTTATTTTAATAGTCCACTTAGACATTTTACCGACTGTAAGTAACTTAGCAAGTACGTGTCAACTTATTCTACTAACCCTAACCCTAACCTAACAGTTTACTAATACTGTAATGAGAATTAGTTGACAAATGAATGTGAGTTAGTTGAGATTAGTAGTTGCAAAGTCACTTAAAGTTGGTAGGATGTCTAAAGTGGACTATACTGAATAAAATTTTTAGGCTGAAGTAGGTGGCATTTAGTATTTTATGTGTATAAATATAATACTCATGTATTTGCAAGAGAGTATCTTTACAGATTAAACGCTTACTTAAGTGAAAGAGCGTATTTCCTTGTGCCTCTGTGCAGATATTTGTTTACACACAGTTCTGCGTGTGTGTGTGTGTGTGATGTATGAGGCCGCTCTCGCTCTATCTGGGCTCTCAGGAGCGGCTGTAGGATGTCAGATTCAGGCCTCCTTAAAGTAAACACACTCTCTCTCTCTCTCTCTCCCTTGACTTTTCTCATTCTCTCAGTCTGTCAGCTGGAGACCACACAGTCAGACCACACAGAGTCTGGGTCGGCCCCGGCCCCTCGCACGCAACACAACCCCGCCGCACACTCGCTGCAGAGGGCACGTTTCATTACGCGCTCCCGCACTGGTGTTTTCCATGAATGTGTGTTTACATAAAGCACTGAGTGAACTGCATTTTGTTGAGATGTACATTAAATGAATTACAGTTCAAAGCGCGTCTAATGGATTTCTCATGAGAAAGCCTGCGCAACACGACTTATTCATTTGCCTACAAGGTGTTTCAAAAGGACACTTTTATTGTCTATTTTTAGTTGTGTTTTCTACGCTTATGATCGTATTTGCAAATGTGAATGAGCAAACAGCTGTGCTTATGAAAATGCCAGAGTAAAAATCGTTCTGCAATATCAGCCCCGGATAACTGTTTTATTTTGTGATTCATACTCGTCTCGCTCGCATATTTGTGTGTGTATTTTGGTCTCGGAGCTAAAAATACAGACGCAAAGATGTGGAATATGCTCATATTGGAGATGTTTATTTCTGATATCATTCCTGTTTTTCTTCAATAATGACAAGCACTACTGCTTTTGTAAGAACATTTTCAAGTTATAGCTTGAATTCATGAATTGACCAGAAAGATTTAGAAAATGACCTTCAATTGCATGTACATCCAATTTGATTATGTGGAAATTTATATTTTTAGATGGAAATTCTTTTATTCCTTTGACTATTTGTACAGCACGCATAGTTTGAATTCATGAAATTGTGGATAATATTTTAAAAATGAGCTGAAATGACTTTGATTAAACTTAATAGCTTTTTACATTTTTAAACTGAAGTAAATGCAATAGTCTAAGAAATTACCAGCAAGACTGGGAAAATGCATTTTGTAATTTGATTCCTTAAAACCATCTTTTCTAATTAATGATCAGAACATTTTGTGACGTCTATATTTAGTGACTGTAAAAGGGCAGCATTTTCAGTTTTGCTTTGTTTCATGTGACGTGCGAGTGGTAAACTGGATAAATACACACACACACCTACACATACGCTCACTAAATGAACAGGATCACATGCTGAATGGTTAGTTTATGTGCGGCCTCATTGTCAAGTCAAGAGACTAACAATTTAGTTGTCTGAGATTACCGGGCCTTAAGCGAAAGTGGTGCTTTCTTTTTCCAGTCGTTCAGATGCTGGGCATCCAGACGCTGTTTGCTGACTGATGGTTTGTTTCACCTCGTCCAGCACCTCCTGACCCTTTACCCTCCACATTCTGCCCTCGGGGTCACGTGTGAATGCTTACATTTGACTTGTGAATCTAGAACAAATATACAGGCGATTCACTGAAATGTGCTGTAGAAAAAGGCTTTCTGGAGCGATGAGAGTATATGAACATTTTTAGACCACTCGGATTGTGGTTTGTCAGCAACCTACATATGTTTTTTTTTCCACTGACGTAATTAAAAAAATGGGGGGAAAAGTGATTATTTGTATGATTTTATTTATTTATTTATTTTTTTGTTTATGTCCTTACAAAGCCAAGTTCTTAACCCTGTTATCACTGCCATGAACAGAAAATCCAATGTCTAAAAATGTGAGGAGAAAAAAATCTCTCATGAAAAAATAAATAATAAAACTATTATGACAAAATTAAAGTTAAAAATCTGACATACAGATGCTCCCATGACACTAAATGTTTGTTTTGAGAGAAGGCCCCCGTTGTGCTTATCGTATAGTCATTTATAGTTTATATCTTTCAGTAACTATCAAGAAATCGAATCACACAGAAAATAAATTTGAAAAGGGAAAATGACCTCAAAGAATTAACTGGGAAGCATAAATTCTCATATCCCGGTTGTGATTCAGACCCTCTGTATCTCATCTGAGCATAAGACAGAGCTGAACTGAGATCAGTGATGTCAGAAGAGCCGAGTCACGGGTCATTAGCAGAGATCAGAGTGCATGTAAACACTGCAGTCACTTCACATCGACTCCCGCTGGAGAACAACTCATCCCACTGATCTGCTGCACACCAACCACTGCCCCCTACTGCATACTTACATTACAGGCAGTTTTATCCAGACTAAAATTACATTATCACTGTATTGTGTTAAACCTGTTGGGTTAAACACAGGACCATGAATTGAGGGGGATCCCCTTGGTTAAAAAAAAAAATGTCAAAAAGCACCCCCTCTGTAAAACCACCTTTACCATCCCCTATAGATTAATAATGTTGTATATTGTGTAAAACATTTAAAATATTAAATAATAAAACATTAAAACTCTCTGTAACAAACTGCGAGTTTTTGTCATTTTTTTCACGCAAAATGGTTTTAGCGCAACTTTCGACATTCTTTAAAAAGAAGCCAACAGAAGAGAGAGTGGTTTTTTTTAGAGAACCTTGACATAATGTTATAGTTCTGTGTGTGTGTGTGTCTGTGAGGGACTGAGAGATGTCACTGACTGCAAAAACAAACAAAAACACCTCTTGAGAGTCCAAAAACATTTACTGCGTGATGAAGCCTATTAGAATGTCCTTATAATTCAACTTATAAGAGAAAAAATACCCGTGAATGATTGTTTATTTTTTTTTATATTTATCACACATGGAAGCAAGAGTGCACAACTGGAAATGTGATATTAATTCTATCCAACAGAGCAACAATACAGTGTTTCTTTCTGAATAAATCTGTTTTTGAACAAATCTAGCGAGCCAATGATTCAACAATTCATTCATAAAATATTCACTTGCTTCCTTTATAATTGAATCAGCCATTTTGAATGAATCATTTGATTTGAACGATTCAATTAATCATGTATTGATCTGCTACCTGCTGGTGGTTTTGTTGTCGTATTTATTTAAACAGGCCTAAACCAGCCAAGGTATCAGGGTACCCCCCATTTTAGGGCCCTTAAGTAAAACAGCTTATAAATCATATTTCATTTAATAAAGAAAGTGCTTAAAAATGAGACAAATTTTATAATCATTGTGTAAAGTTATCTGCGGGAACCCCAGCCCTACCTAAGACCACACCATCCCCACTGATATGTTTTGTTTTTTTGTTTTTTGTTTGTTTTTTGCTGTTGTTCTTGTTTTTACAATTCTGGTTAAACACCCTGACATCCATTTAGCCAAGACACAATAAGGTAGTGATTTGAACCGAATGAAACTGTGTGTGAAGACTTGATAATATCAGGTCAGAGTGTTTTAATGTTATTTTATCACCCTTTTTAACCATACGGAAGCTATTTTCTGTGAATGTGCAAGACTATTATGTGCAAGATAATTATTATTATTATTATTATTATTATTATTATTATTAAAGTACAGTGAATGGTAAAACTACTTGTGTTACAATATGTCATAGTTATGCTGATTAACTAAAATAGTATGATAACAAATAGGCCTACCAGTTTGCAACAGCATAACCTTTTTTTGTAAAAAATGCTGGGTTAAAAACAACGCCGCTGTGGGTGAAATATGGACAAACCCAGCGATTGGGTTGGTTTTGTCTAGTTTTGTGTAACACAGCTATCACTTAAATAATTACTATATTTATTGCTTAAAATGAATGAATCAATGAATGAACCTTTATTAATAAGTTGAATAAATAATAATGAAATAATACAACTTTTTTAAGTAGCCTATTAATAAATGTTCACCTTTTATTATGTTTCTGATTTTTAATTTACAACCTATTTTCGGTTCATTTCATTTTTAAACAATAGCTAAGTTAAATAAAAGTACCCAGAAGGTTGGGTTAAACATTTAACACAGCCACTGGGTCACAAGAACCCAGTTGCTGGGCTTGTCCATATTTCACCCAATGCTGGGTTGTTTTTAACTCAGCCTTTTTTTAGTGTAAGCGAATGACACCTGAAGCTACGCACATTACTACTCACGTTAAAAAATAAGGTGGCTACTGATTATAATTACAATTTCTTGTGACAACTTACCCCATATGATGTGCCAACATGCCCCGCGGTTATACAGAGGCCTAGAGAGAGGGTGACAAGCAGCTCAGTGTTCTAGAGATCAACATCGTAAAGTTGCAATCCATCGGCAAAGCTCTCAAATTAACAAAGCTTATAAAACACAAATAAAGACCCTTTACCCAAAGCTGAAGTGCTTTTAATTCTGTTTACATGTTTCATTTTACCCCCTCTCTCTCTCCTTTAACCCACAGGATCACAAGAGGCTGCTTTACTTCAAGTTATAAATGCTATGAAAATATACAGCAGACCGGCTTCTTGTTTTGAGATGTTATCATTAGCCGGAGCAAATGCCTCTCGGCTACCTATAGAAACACTGGAGTGACACAAAACACAGCAAAAAAAAAAAAAAAAAAATCCAGAAAACCAGAATAACAGATCCCACGTTGTTCTTACCGAAGCGGTTTAGGATAAGAATAAATGACTTCATGAAAATCGCACGAGTTTATTATGTTTCGTGGCAGTTCTAGACGCTGTGATGTAATAATATAAATCTCAGGCAAGAGTACAAAAGAGTTTGCGATTTAAGCAGACAGTTTCTCGGGCTCGTCTCCAGAAGCACCAATGTTTTGAGAGAACGCATCCTCTGCTGAGTTCTCACAGATTCACGACATAACACACACACACACACGCTGGCCTGCACCTCTACCAGGTAGTCCAAATAATTTCTCTATCTCCTCATCTGTTTATACAGACAGCCCGTGCCAATCAGTTGCTTACAATCGCCATTCTTACAATTTTATTACAATCGTACATCAGTTATTGCTTTCCCGATGCGGACGCAGACTCATTGTTTTCATCGTTCAAATAAACACGAGTATACAAATACTGTTATCGCCACTATTTCATTTTGCACTGCGCTTTCTGAAAGAACAATAAGTCTTTGGGATGTGCGTGGATTCCTGCGTTTGTATTGGCCGATGGGATCTGATTCTGTACGGATCTCAGACCGCTTGTCTTGTTACAATCATTCAATTCATAGCAATTTTGGGATGATCCGAGAGAACTTGTTGACATGTCTACTGGTAAACTAAACTAAACGAACCTTAAAATTATTATCAGTTCAATTGGGACATTTTTCCCCAATGATCTCAATGTCCAAAAGTTCCCCAATTTTAAATTTACCCTAAATATAGGCTGCAATAATAAAATGTATGCTATTTAATAATAAACATATAATAATAATAATAATAACAATTATTATTATTATTGATATTTGCTGATTTTCCTATAATACAGTGCAAACTGCCCCATTTTTAAGCATGCAATGAATGCATAATACCAAATACTGAATCTGTAATAGATAAAAAAAAAAAAAAAAAAAAAAAAAAAAGCAAGGAAGGAGTAAGAGAAAAGCCATGACTCTGCCGTGACACGACGGACCTGGAGGTCATAAATCTGGTGTGTAACTGCAGAAAACGGGGAGAGAAAGACCCGACCGTCTCAGTCTGTCAGAAACACTCGGATCGGCTCACGATACAGGCTGACAAACACCGAGGTCATGAAAGGACAAGCAAAGAGGTCACGGTGGGCCAGTGACCCGAATGTTTTCTTTCTCGGAGGTGTCGACAAGGGGGTAAAAGTTTATTAGGGAGTCTGAACAGGAACGGAGTCACTCAGTGAAATGAAAAATAATAAAGTCACACTTATGGCTGCATTAGCTTTCCATGTTACGTTGTGATTATTAGCAACACTAATGAGATGTACCTTTTGTTTGGAAAATAGAATGTAAAAATGTAAACAATTAATGCATTTGCTGCGATGTGAAAATAAAACATGTTGCTATATGCATGTATTTTTGACCAATCTCAGTAACTTTTCCCAATTGAAACTGTGTGTCTTTTTTTACTGCTGATAAATACTAGGGTTAATTCAGGGTAATTGGAACATTTTTTCCAGGTCGAATTTACCTAAATTCACCCTGTAATTAATAAACAAAAACTTCATTGTAGGACTAAGTTAAACTGAACTAAAACAGATGATATCTCCTGATTCTCTTCGGGGGAGGTCCAGCGCAAACCTTCACAGACATACAGAGAGTGATTTGAGCTTCTGAGATGTTTTTAGGATCTTCACCAAAAGACCTCTCAACTTGTCCAGTGTGTAAAATCTTCATTCGCTCCTAAATGTGATCTCAAAGCCTCCTGACCGCCACGCATTGGGTTCTGAAACAATGTGAGGTTTGTTTCTCTGCTGCTGAGTCACTGTTGGAGGGATTCGGGTCGAGTCTTTTGTCCATGTTTAGCTCTGAAGGATCTCTTTGGGAGTACATCCATTTGCTCCGATAATGGATTATAGACAGTGAGAGAGCTTCCAGCTGGTGCTGGCCTACGCTGATGAAAAGCAGACCTCTCTGCTCGTGTGTGTGTGTTCGGGCCTGGAGAGGATGGACTGGTGTGTAAATTCTCAGTCCTATTAAAACAATTCATGAAGAAAATGTGAAAGGGCATTTGAGATGTCACTGAACAGAGACAATGTCTCGATCCTGAAAATCATGCGAGTATTTAAGATTTCACTTTTTGCATTTTAGAATTGCACATTTCCACAAATACATTTGCTCATTGTATTATTTCCAAAAAGCATTAAAGGAAATGACGTGCAACGTTTTTTGGAGGTGACATCTATTAAATATGCAATTATTGACAATACTGCATTTCCCAAAATTCATATATTTTCTGATTTGTGTTGCTTATATTTAATGTGTTACTGCTGTTAAATAAAAGGTTATGGTTGCAAAAAAGGCAAAACCACTTGTAAAATAAGTATAAAATAATGCAACTGAAAATATTTAGTTTCACGTCCTGAAAGTGTTTATTTTTTAAAAAGTTTCAGACCTTGTTTTGAACCCTGTTCATGGAAATTGCCAGTGACATCACACAACCCTTTCCTGCCACAGAACCCTATTTATATGTGTGTTGTCTTATGAAGTGGGTATGGAAAGGTTTATGATATATTAATGTTTTTTATGGGTTAGATATAGCTTTCACTGGCATTTTTAGTGGGTTTATTTCTGTGGCACAAGAGCTGCAACCACAACATAAATTTGATGCCACTCAGGTTTTTACCAAACGCATGTCTAATAATTTTTATCGTAAGAAAAAACATGTTTTGTTTTTTTTTTGTTGTTGTTGTTTTGTTTTTTTTCCATTTTTGAAAGTTAATTTTAAAATTCACTTTTTATAAGTGTCTATGAAGTAATTAATGTACTGAAGTGACAGAGAAATGTGTTTTCTCAAAGCAAATGAATCAAAATGCATATTTTGGAATATTCTGAATTTTCAGAGCCAAACGGCTGCTGCTCTCTCTGTTGTCAAAGTTTATGGCCTTTCAGCTTTAGAATCAACAATATGACTTCTATAAATAGTGGAAAAAAATTAAACAAACTCTTTCTGTCTGTTTAATGATTCGAAGCATATATGTTATGCTCACAGTGAAAAAACAACAAATTCTGAATGTTAAGAGTAGAACTCTTCTGAAAACTCCAGTGATGTCACTTTCAATTAAAATTAAGTTTTAAATAAATGTGATTGACCTAGTGTGACTTGGAAATCTAGGCCACACTTTATCAAGGCAATGTTTTGGTGTTAAAACAGTTACTTTAGAAAAAAGTCTAAAAAAATATATTTCAGAATATTTATAAATTCAATACACCATCATCCCATGGAATAATATTTTTTAGTTCAATAAATCTGAATGGATACAAATTTATTTGAATACCCAGTCGCAGATTTTTGTGTTTAATCCACTTCATCAAAGCATGAATGACCAGTGTGTGTGTGTGTGTGTGTGTGTGTGTGTGTGTGTGTGTGTGTCTGAGAGCGAGAGAAGGAGAAACGCGGCAGAGGAAGAGAAAGAGACGGCGGGAGGTTGTATGTTCTGGTTGTTCTGTGTATGTTCTGCCTTCCCTTTTTTATCTCCCATCAGGGATCCAAGAATGAAGGGGCCTTGTTTATTGTTTTACCTCCAGTTCCTGAAATTGAAAATGTCCTGGACCGCTGCCAGTCACGCTGAGTGACAGAGAGCTGCCACCTCCGTCCCAAAATAGACCGGCGCTGACCCACAAACCGTCGGCTTTCTCCAAGCATTATCTCTCTCGACTCGGAAAGCCTGAGCGTTTTTTTTTTTTCTTCTTCTTCTTCTTAATGTAATGCTGACTTCATTTCACTGAACTGATCTGATCTCCGTTCACGCTCTTTGGCAAATAGCTTTTCCCTCGTTGAGAGTCTGACCACTTTTATAGATGATGTATTCATTCGCCTTGATCTTGGTGTTTGATTTACTTAACCTAAAAGTTAAACATCTGAGACACACGGGCAGCTGTCGGCTTTTAAAAGGGAAGAGAGTGTACAATGTTCCTTAATTTGCCGGGGGCTTTCGCACCGCTGGGACCACCCATAGAGCTGTCATCTGAAAATCAAACACAAACCACCCAGCACGGCCAATGCCAGCCTCTCTTACGCACACAGGACCAGTCACAAACACGCCTCAACCTGAAAAATATCGATTGTTGCACGCTGGATTTCACTTGTGTGCGTTGATTTACATTTGTTACTGTAGATTATCTAAAATTATTCCTCCAGGATATTCTACTACATTTATTTTTCCAGGTAAACTAAATATGTGTTTTGCATGGTATAGCATCCAAATAAACGGGGTTGAATACATCAGGCTACAGTGAAAGTAATTTTAATGGTAATTACTTCTTTTTTTTTTACAGTCAAATGATCAAAACATATATATTTTGATAGATATATAAGAAAATGCGTAATCATATATGCATATATACAATTATATGTTTATTTTGAAAGAACGGACAGAGAGATATTTGGTCTGTTTGCAAGATGAAGGTTACTTAACTGGTCCCACTTTATATTAGTTGTCTTTAACTACTACGCTATATAAGTTATAATAAATATTTAAGATGATACTTAGCCCAGAAAAAAATAAATAAATAAATAAAAATTACAATGTACAATGTACTTAATGTGTTTATGGTGTACTGCAAAACAATAGTTCTTATCGTTTATGGGTAGGTTTGTGTGTAATGGGTAGGTTACGGGTGGGTTAGGTGGTAGGTATAGTTAAAGATATAACTACAGAAATTAATTACAGACGCAATTACAGGCAGTTATTATTAGCAGTTATTATTTAAATATAAGTGCGACATGAAAACATGCACCTACACATGTTTAGGCTACTATACTTAAACCATGCTGACTGCGAATTAACCATGGTTTTGGTATTCTAACCATATTTAAACCATGATATTTGTAGTAAAACTAGTTTTACAAATGGTAATCAATACACCAAAAAAAAAAAAAAAAAAAAAAAAAAAAGGTTACTGCACTTACCATGTATAATACAATGGTTAATAAGTGCAATAAGTGCACTCTAACAAATATTTAATCTAAACGTTTCTCCAGACACGTAATATAAAAACGGTCCACTTAACTCACAATTTTGTTTATTTTAGTGGTTTAGCAAAGAAATAAAGTCATTATGTAGATCTGAAAATCATTTTCAATTACTCCAGCGGCAGATAAGGAAAAAAAAACAAAACAAAAAAAAACAGATCATAGATGTCAAATTAGTGATAGGTTGTTAAAGCATTTTAAAACATGATGTTGTGTCGGTAACTGACTTGTGTATTGTAAATACTGTCACAGTATTGCGTAGTACAATGTGGGCTACTTTAAAACACTAAACAAGTTATTAATGACGCTCAAGTGCAACATGACTCATTTAAAACAATTGTAATATAATGCTCAGTCTGCGTTTTGTGTCAAAACATTGCTAAAGAGGTAAAACACAGGATTAGCCTTAACATTTCTGAACATTTCTCGAGCGGTCATTAATAAAAATCCTGTCTTTTGTGAAGTGACCAGAAGAGGGCAGCAGAAAACACACATTCACACATTCATCCTCACCCTCTGTTCATATTCCGACTGGATATCGATATGATATAGTAGTCACTAGTCAAAAATCAGTGTCTGCTTGTTTTTTTATTTTAACGTTAAATTTAAAGAGTTCAATTTTGTTCATTATTCATAATATTTAGATCGACCGACTAACTCGTAGTAACTATATGTATTACATGTTTAGTAAGAACTCTTGACATATTTTTACTTTTACAATACAAGTGAAATTTCTTTTTTAGACTGAAGATTCTGTAGATTTGAAATATGATAGTACTGCTCCACCTCATAGCTGTCATTACATATTAATAAAGTGAAAATGTGGATTTGAAGTTAACATCAGAGCTATTTTATGCAGACATAATGTAGTATTCATGACCTTATTTGCTCAAAATACCTGCATTTTGTAAGCTGCACCTTGCTGGTTCATCTTAGTTATTAACGTCTGATCATCTGAAAGTAAAATTAGTTTTCGAGCGGTCTTGGTTCTCCTCAGGTAGCACTTCTGCTTACCAGGTGAGACGTGATCGCAGCTCTAACCCAGCGAAAGTGACACTCCTTTCAGGAGGTTCCTGTCCACACTTCTGCCTCCTGCTATTTTTACCTCCAAAAATAAGAAGCAGGACAGTTTGTGGCCCTTGTTCTATGGGAAACAAAACCCGATGGAAATCAAGTCCGAACGCCTTCACTCGCAGGTCATCAGAGCTGAGCTCGACCTGCGGCCCTGCTTCTCTTCCAAGATTCCGTAAAATGTCTATTTTTAAAATTGTTCGCTTTTCCAACTCACCAAAGTAGAAGTAAAATCAAGTCATGCACTGAAGTAGATGCCGAACAAGTCGAATAACACAACTGGATTTTACATTGTCTGAAGAAATTCTGGGTGTTTTTGGCCAATATACAACACCCAGAATATATATAAGTTGTGAACGTCCAAGATACAAATGAGTTTGTGTCTTCATCAGATTTGGAGAAATGTGTCAGTCCATCACTGTCTCACCAATGGATGCTCTGCAGTGAATGGGTGCCGTCAGAATGAGAGTCCGAACAGCTGATAAAAACATCACAATAATCCACAAGTAATCCACACCACTCCAGTCCATCAGTTCACATCTTGAGAAGCCAAAAGCCGCATGTTTGTAAGAAACAAAACCATCATTAAGACATTTTTAACTCAAATACAAGTCCATAATCCATAATAACACTTCCTCCAGTGGAAAAGTCCATCTCCTGTTGTCTCTCACATCAAAATCCAGCCCCATATGTGTTTAGAGCTGTTTTGTAAACGGTTTTTGATCTGTGCAGATTTCTCTCCTGATTCAGACCAGACCACTGGAGGAAGTGCTATTATGGATTATGGACTTGTATTTTAGTTAAAAACGTCTTGATGGATTTGTTTCAGCTTTTGTTTCCTCAAGATGTTAACTGATGGACTGGAGTGGTGTGGTTTACTTGTGGATTATTGTTACGTTTTTATCAGCTGTTTGGACTCTCAATCTGACGGCACCCATTCACTGCAGAGGATCCATTGGTGAGACAGTGATGGAATGACACATTTCTCCAAATCTGATGAAGAAACAAAGTCATCTACATCTTGGATGGCTTGAGGGTGAGGATATTTTTAGCACAATTTCATTTCTTTAACGCTGTGAGGGTTGAGGGACGTGAGTCTTAATTTAGCGTGTTTACACACAAATACCGCTGGATGTTTTTCTGTGAGAGTAAGTGTCAGAATGGCTGAAGGTTCATTGAAGGCACATACACACACCCCCTCTTTCTCCAGTCTGCCCACTGCTCGAACACCCCCACACTCACTACGATCACAATAACACACGATTTCAGTCCCCTGTCTCACCTCTAAACCAGCGCTGGTCTATATTAACCAGGGGGGAATTTTCGTCTTGATTTCCCAGAGACAGTGTGCACCATACTCATGTAATTTTAGCTCAGCATGTGAGGGTGTATTATTGCCTTTGTGACACAACAGTTTACTGTACGTGTGCACAATTTAAAAGAACTGCGCACCCCCCCTCGAATGAAGTGATTTACTCTTTCTGTGCCAGTGGCTTTGCGTGTTTCAAACAAAAGCAGAAATTCTGTATGTTTGAGCGGTAATTGTAATGCTCCACGTAGCAGCTCGCAGACACATATACAAGCGTTCACTGTGGATAAGCAGTGAAATGCTTGGTTAGAAAATATGAACTTTTCTGCTCAGAAAAGTGCTGATATCACTAGTCTGTAGAAATGTCATAGAAAGTAAGTTTTGAGTCAAAAGTCCAACTGCATAAATGCCTAGCAGTGTTTTTTTATGCTGATTTCACACACCTAATTCAAACCTTCATGTTTAATTTTAACCCGTGTTTTCGATAATATAAGGTTGAGGCAAGTTGTCTCATGTTTTGTAAATGTTACAACTATATATATATATATAGAATATTAAAATGAGATTTGCTGATACTTTCTTGAGTTAATTACAATTGAACATTGTAAATATATATATATATATATATATATACATACATATATATATATATATATATATATATATATATGTATGTATGTATATATGTATATATTTTTTTATAGGTTACACTGCTAAAAGTGATTTTTTCAAAGTCGTAAATAGAACAAGAATGATTGTAGTACATTTTTAAAAGAACATATTTCAGTCTTTCTACTCTACAAAATTTCACATTTAATTAAATGTTACTAATCATTTAATATATACATTTATTTGTGAAATGTACTACCAATGTCAGAGTAAAAATGATTACTAAGCAAAACCCATACCTATTTTTTCATGTAAATCGCAACTTGCATATTAAAATACAATGTGTGAAATGTAACTAGTTGCGCAATCAGTTAACTGCATTTTCAGTAACGTATCCTACAGTAACATTCTTCATTAGATTTTATTCACAGATAGTGTCACTGAATTTCTACCACACATGGAAATAGTTATTTCAAATCATTTTACAGATTAAAACCAATTTACACAATTTCTTGTCAGTGATCAGAAGCATCCTGTGTGTAGCAGTTCTGTCACATTATGACAATGAACTGAGCAGCTTCAGTTGAGAGAAAACATTCTCTGTTTCGATAATGATGATTCAATACAATCATCTGTAGGTCACGACCTTTAGAGTGATTTTATCCCTGGGTTCTGTCCCGAATGAGTCACTTACTAAAGAGACACATTTCTGTCTAGAGCTACACCAGTACTGCTGGTTTAAAAATGATCACTTGTGTAAAGCTGAATATTTTCATTGTCAAGTTTTTTAAATGTTTCATTTTTTACAATGCCTAGTACTTGAGAATTTTGACATAAACAGACTGTAATGATCACTGCACAAATGATCATGAGAAAATTACTTTTTTTTTTACCTTATCAGATTGTTACAAAACTTCATAAAGGTTTTACTTGCTATGTGAACACACGCAAAAAGAAAATTATGGGTATGATTTGAAAAGGGTATGACTTGGTCCTGAAAAAAATAGTCACTCTTTTATTGATCGGGTTAAAAAATGACGGCATTGGAAATTAATGGGAAATTATATTCATCTAGTGGAAACGTTTGGTACTGCATCCCAACAAAATCTGAAAGCTGATTATTTTGAGATATCAACTTCAAATTCGAAACACAGTGTGTTCAGGTGTATGGCTTTGAATTCCTTGCAGTTTTAGAGTTTTAGAGTGTTTTGGAAAATTTATATAAAATTGGATTTTCATGCATTTTTCATAATAATAAAAAAAAAACACTTAGCAATAGGGGTGTAACGATACATGTATTCGTACCGAACCGTCACGGTACGGGCATCTCGGTTCGATGCATGAGGCCTTACAACCAATACAGGCAATTCACCCTCAATCCAAAAGGGGGTGCCCGCAGTAAAGCAATAACCACCAGTAGAAGAACAGCGAATGCCAGGAGTTGCGTACTTGAAACCAAAGCCCACTAGACAGTGATCATGTGCTGATTCTGAACGCATCTCTCACTGACTAAAGGAGTATAACGTTACTTTAAAGGCTTTCGCACTCAACTGTGCGAAATGGAGCTTTGTGCTCTTGTATCCTACCTCTCTCATTCAGCACAAATCCAAATATTCCATAATACTTCCATATTTGTGATGCATCCAAATGCTAAACTTTTATTTATTATGTACATTATAGACTTTGTACTTCAGTTACGTTCTAACGGTGAGACAGTGAGTCAGGCGTGCTGATGTTTGGTTCATTGTGTTTTATTTCGATAAAGTACCAACTGCGCTGTCAAGTTAGCAATGCTAGAAGCCTGGAACTGATATGATGTTTTGTGTTTGTGTGAGTCGGCGCGATTACTTCAACTTTTCTCATACCACATTCATACCAGCAAACTCAACTTAAAAAAAAAACAAATAGACTGTCGCTTTCTGCCATTTGAGTTTCCTTTCTGTCACAAAACTGAACTGAAACTCAGCAAATATGGACTATGTTATGTGTCTATTAGTTAACTAAATGAAATATATTTCAGGTATTTATTTCTTGTATGTATATATGTACTGCAGATTTTATAGCCTACATATGACATTAATTTGATATAATATTTAGTATTTTCACATGTATGTGGAGAAAACTGTCATTTGTCTGTCTGTTTAAAATAAATTAAAAGAAACCTAGCATAGTAGATTTTTTTTTGTTGTACTGAAATCATATCAAACCGTGACCCTCGAACCGAGGTACGTACCAAACTGTGACATCTGTGTACCATTACACCCCTACTTAGCAATAATCTGCCAAGTGTCTTCTTTAAAAAAAAGATCAAACTTAGGTTTTACGACAGCTTAATTTGGAAATTTAATTTTCATGTCAGTGCTCAAGAAGTGGTTAACAGATATTACATGGATTATAACCAGTGGTGGAAATGGCCAAAATTCACTGGGGGGACTCTAGCTTGGAAGGCGGGGGTTTAATAATGGTAATTTCAGATGACCTTTCAGATGTGTTTAATTATAAAACCCTTTATAATCTATAATAACATTTATTAACAACTAATTTCATGTAAATATTCATGTATATTAAGATGTACCCGCAATTCTGACCAAATTAAAAATACGTTGTGTGACTAGTTTACACTTTGCAAAAACGTTTGCAGTTAGTTTTTAAAAGGCAGCATTACATTCTTAAGTACTCTATGCATACATTTCTTTTCAGGACCAATAGGAGCACTAAAAAATAACTAAATAAATAAATAAAAATAAAAAAGAAACAGTGACAAAAAAATTAACCTTCCTATTATAAGGTGATATTTGCCTACTTTGTAATGCTAACTTTATTAAATGTATGTCATCTTTTGTGCCAAAAAAATAAACTTTTAATTAAACATTTTAAATAAAAAATAAATTTAATTAAAATAATAAGATGCAATCATACTGAATAAGTTACCAGTCAAATGAAATCAGTATCAACAGTTTATCTTTGCATGGCACAGAAGGAATATTTACAGATTTTTTGACATTACTCACTGGTGGCATTAATGCATCTCAAAATAACAATGTTTTGAGATTAATCTTTTAAATCTAAAGTTTTGAATACAGAAATTTAAATAGTTTAAATGACTCAAAAAATGAAACTGAAACCGCCAGTAGGTGGCAGCAAGTCAAAGTCTTTGTGACTGAATAATTCATTAAATCGATTCGTCTAAATGAAAATCACAAATGAAAGAGCGCTGTGTCAAAGACCAAAGATGCGCAGCGGCTCAGCTGTGGCTTTGTTTGGAGCTATTTTTTGTTGACGAAATAGAGGACAATCAGACAACAGTGTTCCCAAAAAATAAGTCATTTAGGATTAACCTTTGTATAAAATCAAAACTGTATAAAACTGCTGGATAAATGTAATTTCACATTTGCAAACTTCCTTTATAATCATTAGGTATTATGGCAAAAGACGGCATTGCGCAGCTGCGTTTATATGCATGAGCTGGGATGGCTTTCTTAGTCTTTTGAATGGGTAAATATAGAAATCACTTTAATTTTAACCCCCACACCCCCAGCCCCATTTCCAGCCCTGATTATAACTGCTGCATAAATATCCTTCAGTACCATAAAACCCCTGAAAATACAAATGTTACATAAAAAAAACTAAAATATAGTAGGTCCATTTAATTGTAAAACAAAATAGTTTATTTTTGACGGCCGCGCAAACAAAACGAGAGAGTTAAAAAGACATTGTTAAAGTGCTAGAATACACATTTACCCAACGTAGAACGAAAATAATAAGAAGGAAAAAAGGTTAGTTTGCATGCCAATCTTCACTCATCAATCAATTCGCGTCATATTTCATATAAAATGATTCAGAGGATATTTCTTCTAAAGCTTTGCTCGTTTTCCTTCAGCGATGCTTACAAACGTATGCGCTCATCATGTTTACATCCTGTTATATCTGCCTTAACTCGCGGTTGAAAAACTGGAAAATGACTAAGTAGTCTTAATAATGGAGTGGAAATCAATATCCCAGCGTTTGCCCACGCGTTTTGGCAGGTTTCATTTCTTTGAAGACGACGATAACATCGTTTGTTTACATTGGCAGAGATAGACACACTTTCCCTCCAGGTCTACCCAAAACATGCTCGCGCTGACACAGTGAGTGCGCGCGAGAGAAAGCTCTCGGAAAGATTTTACCCGTCACCTCGGCTTCCTGTTGGGGGAAAGCACCAGCGCGCAGGCGGTTGAGCGCCTCTTCCCGCTCACGGTCTTCGCCTACCATTTCAAAGAGGTCCGGCCTTGTTTATCAATCGCTTGTTTGTCCCTTTGAGCTCGAGACGCTTCGATGAATGAGAGAGGAAGCGCTGCAGCTCTGTGGTCTTGTCTCTGGCCTACGGCTGCGCTCTGAAGTGCCAGCCTGAGACTGCGGCTGTAGGTTGACTCTGGGCCGCGGGGAGGCCGTGCGGGGAATAACCTGACGATGGATCTTCATTCATGCCTATAAATAGACTTATCAGAAATTGCAAGTCGGTAACTGAATGATGCAGCCTGTTTTGGAAAGCAGATCAAGCCACAATCTTCTGCTGGAATGACTGAACCGCACTGTAATTCATGTTATTACACCTGTACAACTCATCAAATTACATGTAATAACTCCGTATAGGATGAAAAATGCTTCTGCATCCACACTCATAGACTATAGTTAGGAAATAAGCAGAATAGTGTGTTCCACAAAGAGGCGTTGATCAAAAGTGACAGTAAAGATGACATAATGTCACACAAGATTTCTATTACAAACAAATGCCGTTCTTTTGAGCTTTCTATTCATCTGTGAACCCTGAAAAAGAAAATGTATCACAGTTTCCACAAAAATATCGGGCAACTGTTTTTAACACTGATAATAATCCGAAATGTTTGTTGAGCAGCAAATCAGCATATTAGAATGATTTCTGAAGGATCATGTGACACTGAAGACTGGAGTAATGATGCAGAAAATTCAGCTTTGATCACAGAAATAAATTACATTTTAGCAGATATTCACACAGAAAACAGCTATTTGAAATTGTAATAACATTTCCCAATTTTACTGGTTTTTAGTACCATATTTTTGATCAGATTAATAAGAGAATATATTTAAATGTTAACCAAAGAAGAGTTTAAAAACACAAAAAATAAATAAATAAATAAATAAAATTTGCATTTTTGACTTTTACAGTGATGACGTAGCTAAATTTGGGGTAGGTTAGGCATTATGTCTTTCATTGCAGTTAATTAAAAATAAGTTTTTGTCCCCATAAAATAATCTGTAAATATATGTCATTTAACTGTCATTTATTACTGTACATTAATTACAATGACACAATTATCAGACATGAACCAGTCAAAAGGAGTTTCTAATAGTTGCATCATTTATTATTTCTTTTAGTTTAATTACTGCGGGTCACATGACAATAAATTAACATAAAAAATAATGTTTTTTTTGTTTTTGTTTTTTTTTATATTTCATTGTGCTACAGCATGAAAAAAACACAGTTAATGGCCACATCCATAGAAGCCTATGCATTGTGATATATGATCCCATTTAGAGCACTGGTAATCCAGATTTGTGTCTGGATCAAAGTTATACAATCCAATGTTGCTTTGAAAAATGACACAAACATAAAATGAACTACATGATTATGAATGGCATATGGGGATCATTCTGACCCAGATTAAATGTTTTAAACAACTGGGCCTGCATGAGGAATCACAGAGAAAGTGTATTTATTTAAGTCACTTTGGATACAAGAGTCAAATGCATAAATGTAAATAATGTATTTCTATTAAGCATCATCGCTAGATTGACCCTTACAATCCCTTTCATTGACGTAATCTGGTCAATTTAGTCATGTTAAATAATATTTGTGATAAAAGCAGTTCATTTTGACAGGCTACAACATGAAACACATTTTGGTTACTTGACAAAAATACCTTTCTACCTTCTATGCTATTCTAAAGGTGGCGTAGAAAGTCAAGTGTCAATAACAACATGAGGCACACAGTCATTATGCAAGAGGATATTTTGTGGTCTCTTGTTGTTGATAAGTAGCTCTTGTTACAGAAAAGTATAGGCACTAATTGGTGAATGATGAATCATTTTCAGTAAATGTGAATGTGCATTTGAGAGACAACTCATCAGACGGCTAGGCAGCTAGTAACCGGGTTATCAGGCGTGTGGGTGGGGGAGGCACATGTCATCGCAAATGTCAATAAAGCCCAGTCAACATGTATTTACACTAAATTCTCCTCTCCATCAATATCGTAGCCTTGATGACAGTCTGCCTCACATGCACAGAGGCACATGAACAAATGCGATGACTCAAAGCCTTTACTCAAACAGTAAAACGCCATCGTGCTTCTTATTTAGGCTGTAGAACAATGAGAGTGAGTAAGCGCTTGAAGTGTGAGCTTGTAGAAGCACACACACACACAAACGTTTGGTTTTGTCAGAGGCCAAAAGTGAAAGTTTTGTGGTTTTAACATTTGAACAACGCTGTGGACAGGAAAATGGGATGGAGAGTTCAGGTCAAAGTGAAGCTTCGTCTCGCATTGTGTCAAACCAGAGAAATCTGACTTTGATTTATGATTTTCAGAAAGAACACATTATTACCTAAAAGAAATAGGAACCGAAAATGAGAATTAGCTGAACAGCTTCAGGCTGTCCAAGATGTAATTGTGCTTGTTTCTTTATCAGATTTGGATCACTTTCTCAACTGTGGATCCTCTGCAGTGAATGGGTGCCGTCAGAATGAGAGTCCAAACAGCTGATAAAAACATCGCAATAATCCACAACACTCCAGTCAGTTAACGTCTTGAGAAGCCAAAAGCTGCATGTTTATAAAAAACAAATCTATCATTAATAAATCAACTTTAAATGCCTTTGAAATTAACATTGTCAAAATTCATGACTGTAGCATAAATAACACATTTTGTGAACTAAACAGTTCGGCGCTGTCACAAAGATCAAAGATCCAGCGAAGAACTGAGACGAAGAAGAAAATGTAAAAATTTGTCAAATGGGTATTAAAAGAGAATCAACATCAAAGAGTTTTACTGTTTGTCTAAAATGGGAGACATCATTCAAATCTCATTACAGCCTCGTATTAAAAGAACAGTTTGAGAATAGCCAAAAATTAACCATGCACGATGACCATTCAAGATGACCTCAACCAAACACCATTCTGTATTATGTACAATGCAGTATGAACCACTTTATTGCTAATATTTGATAATGCAATTTCAAAATATAGACGTTCTGCTAAAAAGTCTTGCTAAATAAAACTTTGTTTGCAGGTACCAAATAGCAGCAAACTAACAATGTCTCACAGCAGAGCAGTGAGATATTACTAAAGCCCAGCATGCTGCTTTAAAACCTGGCGGATTGGTGACATCCAGATGATATTTAGCAGACAGAAACTGCTTTTGAGAGCAGTGATCTGTTCACTAGACACTTCCCAAAAATGTCACAAACAATTAAAAAGTAACAGCAAGTAACACATTGAATTAAACATGAAATTCTGAAGAATGAAAATACTGTTCTACAGTAAAAAAACAGTAACCAAACAATAGGAGACGTTCATGTGGTGAGCATGCCATGTTCTCATGGAAGAAATGAAAGTCTGTTCAACAAAAAAAAAAAAAAAAAAAAGGGAGAGAGAAAGGTGAAGACAGCCAAAACAGTTCATAACCAAATTAATTTCTTGGAAAATCATAGAGTATTAATACTCACAGATTAGGAAAATGGCTTCATGCCTTTAAAACCAATGACCTGTTTACTTCTCATGTCATCACAGCAAAACCTAGATGGAAAAAGACCTGTTTATGATTGCCATTTCTTAAACTGGTGTAGTGTCATCAACCTCATCAACATAATTCAACAAATTCATCAAACTCAAGGTTAAAATACCCTGCCTGGCCAAAAAGTCACCGTTTGGATTTAAATAAGCAAATACCGACAAGTGCAAGATTGGATCTTTATGACAATGCCAAGATTCATTGGGCTGATATTGTGAAAGAGCAGATCAGGGAGCACGAGGATTCGTTTTTTACTACGAGTCGCAACCCTACTGAAAGTCTGTGGGAGTCTTATAGTTGACTCTAAAAGGATTTGAGCCTCCAATTGTCAATACAAGATCTCGCCCAAAAATGAATGCAATGCTCTTGTTGGAAATAAAAGTTGTGATGTTGCATAAGGTTGACAAAACATGCCATAACAAATGCACACTGTAATCAAAGTTAAAGGCAGGCCAATTAGATATTACAATGTGAATTTTGTTTATTTTATTTATTTGTTTGTTTATATTTGTATTCATGCACTGATTGATTCATTGTATTTTTTTAACCAGACAGTGTATGACATAATGATAAAGCAGGATTGTGATAATAGTGAAGAGAAGAAATGTCAAAGAAACAAAGACAACAAAACATATTAGATAAATTATTTGAGATTAAAACCATTTCATATTGTAGAGTTCATAAAATGCCTTAAACACTAACCCTAACCTCACACTCCCTGGTCTGACATCCCTCATACGAGATGCTGAAATGACTGGAGGTTTATAATACATGCATCAAATTTAATAGACCATCCATGGTCAAATCTTTGTATAAAACCAGACCAAATCCTGTTAGTCTGAATGTGTGTGTGGGAGGGTCAACACACTGAACAGTGTTGCAGTGAAGTGAAACCTGGTAAAGTCACTTCTCTTAACCCTTATTAAGAATCTGATCAATCCACAGAGTTTCAAACCACAGTCTGTAGGCATATGATTCACAGTTGGCTCTTTTTTCATTTCAAATTGATTCCAAATTAATTATTTTATTCATAATCTTGCTTTAAACTCAAAATGCTTGGCATTTTGAATGAAGGACTATGAAACTCCATTGCTCACTGCATCATCAATGACCTGTTGATGCAACTACCAAAAAAAGTGCATGAGTTGTAGGACAGTTTGTGTTAATACGTATCATTATATATGTATCCCACAACAATCTGAAGCAGTATGAGGTTCTAAAGATGGTACACGAGGGCTTCAGGTTTCTGTTGTGTCTGGGGAAGTGTGTTTTGAGTAAACAGATACCGCTGAATACGGACCACAAGAGACCCGTGGTTCTGCTATTTACCAGACACTACACACAAAAACAAAAGAAAAGCGATAATTTACATTAAAATAAAGAAAAAAAGACAAATGTTTGAAGACCAATACAAATAAGTAGTTACGTTTACGTGCACCCAAATAATCTGTGTGTATTTGGATTGATTTTCATTTTCAATCAGACTGAAACACCTTAATGTAAACACATCAGTCAATCCAACTGAGCTCAGTATGAATTACATTTTGATAAATGGCCAAAAAAAAAAAAACAAGCATGAAAACGTCTAAACTTCTTGAGTCAAAAACTGCTTGCTGGAATGCACAAGTTTACATATGTTTTACTTCTTACAAATGTGCATGTGTTCATTTACGTCTGACATCAGATTGTAAAATGTTACAATCTGTGCAACTCATAACTGTCATTTAAGAATGCAAAAACTGTAACGGATAATTATGCAAATCGACTTCAAACTAACTTAATAAGTTGTTTTGGGAGTGAAAATGGTGTGTTCATATTTAAAACCCATGTGTTCTCCCTTGTGTGTTATTCTGAAGCTTGCATTCACTCAACGAATGTCTTTGTTTCTCTGACTGTGTGCAGACCAGTCTACAGATGATAGATCAGTAGTTCTGAACTTTTGTGGGGTTGAACTGGCAGCATCTCTCATTACACAGGTGTTGTTGTGTTATTCAGAGGGTATTATTTAGGATCTCATCTTAACCTTTCATGAGCTACATTTAACCTGACAAGAGTCAACATCACATCCAATGGAAGAGGTTTGCGGTGCACTGAGTCTCTATGGAGATGCAGAAAGAGGTTGTGGGAAAGTGGATGTGAAACACCTGGTAAATCAGGTTGACCAGCACAAACACGGATTTGTAGTTTCACATTTACGTGCTTTACCGTTAGTGAGTATTACTGATCACACAAAAGTTGTTCCTTAAAATTAGTATTTTTTGTGTAAATCAGTTGACATGAGGCTAGGTTGATATTCCACCTAACGAAACAATTATATGGAAACCAATATTTTGGTCAGCTATTCCTTGTGATGATGCCATAACTAGGTGAAACGGGCTCATGGAAACATGCCTTTACCAACATTTTTTTCAAAACCCCAAACATCAAGCTAAAATAAGCACCAGTGACAGTAAAACACCAACCACTTTCATTCCTTTGAACACAAATTTTGACAACAGTAGCAGATTAACAATTAATAAAGGTTTATTTACAGTGATTTCTTGCAAAATACTAGGTTATGATTTCAAAACACAGTGTATGATTTATCAACTAGCCTTTTCATGTCTTCATGTTTGCACCACACAACCATATTCATGCGTTCGGCTTCTTTTTTACATAGTAAACGTGCTCGGAAACTCACCTGATACAGTACGGTTTATGTGAAACACGAGTCACGATAAAATGAGCTCAACGACATGAAACGGCATGGTAGCTTTAGTAACGGGTGCAGACTTTGCTTTTGTTATCGGTTAGTTTTAGTCTGGCACGTTAATTTCAAACACGGTTCAGCTTTTATCTTCTATCGTAACTCATTTTATTTCTCAACTGCTACGATAGGCTACTAAAAACAACCACCTTAACAAAATGCTGCCATATTTGCGTCATTCTGTATAGAAAAAAACGAAAAACAAATGAGCGCACTTTCAGTGCCATCTATTTTACTCTCATTTTACTTTGAAAGAGCCGCCAAAGACTTGGCCAAGGCGAAGTAGCCTGGTTTGCGTCTAGTGGTGTTCATCATTACTATTGCTCATAGTTAAGATTAGAGGTTTGTGTGAATTTCTAACAATAATTAAACATGTATGCACCATTCACTGTAGACATTCAAGTAACACCTCAAATCATGAAAACTAAGGAAGCGTATGTGTGACCCTGGACCACAAAACCAGTCTTAAGTAGGTCTTAAGTAGCACAGGTATATTTGAAGAGTTCAGATGCAAAACCAGCTAAATTTGCAAAACCAGCTTTCTTTAAAAAATGCATTTTTATCAGGCTCAGATGTATAGGTTTCTATGTAAGTTCTGGTACTTCTGATTGGGCTGAGGCTGGAATTTTAGCGAGTTTGAAGAGAAAGTATTTGATGTGTAATATGCGTCGAGAACATTCACTCAGTATCATTCTCTCATTTTTGACCGAGATGGCTTTTAGCTGGTTTTGCATCTGAACTCTTCATTTGTAGAAATACATTGTCAAATTGATCTATTTTTCTTTTATGCCAAAAATCATTAAGATAAGTAAAGAACATGTTCCATGAAGATATTTTGTAAATTTCCTACTGTAAATATATCAAAACTTATTTTTTGATTAGTAAAATGCTTTGCCAAGAACTTCATTTAGACAACTTTAAGGGCGATTTTCTCAATATTTAGATTTTTTTGTACCCTCATACTCCAGATTTTCAAATAGTTGTATGTCGGCCAAATATTGTTTTAATAAACCATATATCAGTGGAAAGCTTATTTATTCAGCTTTCAGATTTCAAACAAATTGACCCTTATGACTGGTTTTGTGGTCCAGGGTCACATTTAAATGACTAGCCTCATTAAATTATTTCCAAACACAGTAAGAGATTGAATCATACGTATTTAAATCTATGTTTTATAAATACATATTGACTAGTATGCAGCAACACACACTGAATGATTGGAAACAGAGATCTGCTACAGCACAATTATAAAATGTGATCTGACCTTTTTATTTTATGCAAATGAGCAGTGACTCAATGCAACAACTACAAATGGAAGTGATGATGTGTTATACATAGAAAAAAATATTCTGTGCAAAAGATATATTTTTAGCAACAATTAATTTTCTGTCGAAATACATAAAATAATTTTTCTGTAATACGTTTCATTTGTGATCATTAGAGTATCCAGCTTAACATTTTCATAGTTCTCTACATGTTTAGCAGCATTCCCCAAAAACTACATATATAAATCTGTGTAAATATCAGACAATTTATCTGAATATTGCTGAAATGTTTGGTCTTACATGAACAGTTCAAACAAAAATGACAATACTGTTATTTGCTTTCTTCTGAGGAACACGAAAGAAGAACATTTGAGAAATGTTTCAGAGTTCCTTTTTACAAATTTGTTTGTATACTACATACAGACAGAAAAGTCTCCTTACAGTTTTCTGCCCAAATAAAACTTGAATATTTAACATTTGAACGTGAAGTATTTAACACTTACTAGGATTGTGAGTTGTTGAAAGAGAAGACTTACCATCAAGAACGCCTGATTGTATCTTCACAGTATTTGGGGACGTCCCATGTGAATTATGAAATTAGTGTGAATTTGTCAAGAACATAACCAGCAACCGTTATGATGGGGTTAATGCCTGATATTTAACAATATGCCTTTTTCGACCTGCTCATGTGAGTGTAGCCTTAATCTCAACCCCGTTTACTTCTAGATACTTGTATCTCATTTTTGAAGACTTTCTTCTGAGAAAGACTAAAGAGTTGGGGGAATCATATTTTGTAGTGCTGTGAAATTTTCTGTGAAATGCTTTGTTTCGATTATTTGCTAACACGGGCTGCAGACGTGGGCTTCATTAAATGAGTGGGTTGATGATGCAGACGTAAAGAGCGATCACGAGTGCCGTCTCTAGTGGAACCATTCAGATCAGTCAAGCCTGACAAAGAGACAGAGGCAGATAAAAGGAGGATTCCCCCTCTGCCCTTTAACATCCTCTCAACCAATGACATTTATACTTCCCAGACATGTGAGACTAAACCCTTTTGGTTTAGATAGAAGATTCAAAGTGTTAAAATTCAAGACTTCTCTAAATTATTTCCAGCATTTACTCTTAAAGAACTGGTTGGGGTTGAAAGAAAGAAAGACAGGTCAAGTCTCTATTTGGTTGAGAAATAAGAGGGAAAAATTAAAATAAATAAATCAATACAAAGGAACATTCTTTCAAAGGAAAGCAAATTCTTACATTTTGGTAAAAGATTATGAAGACAGTGTGTGTTTGTGTGTGTGTGTACACATTTCATGCAGGAAAAAATATTTTTTTTAATGCAATTCTGTATAATTTCATTTGTATGAAAATGTATAATTTTTATGAAAAACACAAGTAAGACGTTCCACAAAAAAAAATAAAAAATAAATAAATAAATAAATAAATAAATAAATAAATGAAACGTAGAAAATGTACTGCTAATTTTCTGCCAGTACATCTTCCATTAATTTTACAGACATTTCAATTAATCATAAAACACAATGCAATTAAGTGCAAAATTCAAAATACCTGTAAAAATACAAGTACATTGTGTCATATTTTTACAGATCCCTAAACCCACCCAGCGAGACGATTGCACAAATTCATTACGAACTGTGGTTAAACTGTGTTGATCATTCAAAAAGGTGATAAGTGTAGCCTACAATAAGAAAGTAAACTGGATCAGTTTCAATTTGAATACAGCAATTATTGCTATAGTGAACAGTTAGACATTTGTACAGAACATGGTTTATATCAGAAACAAACAACTGAGAGCATTAGAAAATGCTGTTAAGGGACACAACAGGAAGGTGCAGACGAATTTGTACGTTCGTGTAGTAATCCAGCAGAACAGATATCTGTAAATGTGCACTAGCTCCCCCAGTCAGATCCTCTCCGCCCTGCCTGCAGCCCCCCACCCGCTTCTCTTCGTCTCATTGTTTTTCTTGTGGGCTAGTCTTCCTGTGCACCTGTGAATCGAGCTTCCTGTGTCTTTCTCTCTGCACTCACACTGTCCCCTAAAACCACTCTGCTCTCGCTCAAGCGTAACTACAAGCCAACTAGTAGTGTAAGAGACAGACAACAGCACAGCACGTATACACGCCTGCAGTATCATGGTTTTGCCAAGTGTGACCTGCATAATTTAGCTGATGAAAATTTATTTTGTGACACAAAATGCTGTTACGCTTTAATGCATTTAATGCATGAACACAGACAAACAAAAGCCAGTTACATTTTATCTACTGAAACATCATTTTGTGCAAACAAAAAAACTGCAAACACTAAGTTTAGTTCACGAAATGCATTTCGACATCCACTTTTGTGAATGAAGCAAGCATCACTTTTACTGATGGAATTAATACTGCGCTCACAAAATGCATTTTTTTTTAAAATGCTGAAAGAATTCTGTTATCCACAAAAATGAAACCATTCACCCCTTATGTCCATGAAATGGAATGAATAAGTTTGTGCAAAAATAAAAATTAAAAAAAAAAAAAAAATTAATCAGTTTACGGTTTAGAAGTTTGTGCACAAAATATATGATGACTTTAAATTTTAGCCAACAAAATGCAACTGTTTTTGTATTTCTGTGTATGTTTAAGTGTAACAGCATGTTTTATCAAGAAATTAACTTCGTCTGTGAACTTCAGCAGGTCACGCTAGTATGTCGCTATCAAAACATTGCTCAAGAGTGTGTGCCCAAATGCATATTTAGCCAATCATGGTCGCAAGTTTTGTCGTTACCAACGTAGTTCAAAAATTGGTGTTTGTCGAATCCACAGTTCGAATAAAAAATTTCAAACAGCATCACAAATTTGTGTGGTTTGAACGACAGCGCTAGTCCTGTGTCCAGAAGCAGTATGACATGTGGACTTCAATGGATTATGCACTCAGCAAAAAAAGCAAGCTAACATGTATTTCAATCTGTAGCCTATATCCTTCACTCCATACATATACAAATTCTATTCTGTGAGAATTAAAGCGGCTTTTAAAAAAAGTTCTACCACGTTTTTCAACGGCTCTGCTGCTGGGGAATCCCGGAGTGACGTAAGCAAACCCGCCAAATAACAAGAATCAAAAATAGCGAGGCATGCCATGTTCGTTATTTACAGCAATAATGTAACATCATTTGATGTCGAACTGCTTAATTAGCACACGTTATCACTCCATCGCTTACTTGATGTCATTAACCGTTCTAACCAACGTTTTGCTAATGACTGAAGTTCCTCTTATGCTGTCGGAAAACAGTCGTGACTAGTTCGTTTCTTCACTGCGAGTGACGTCGTTGTTCGTGAAACGCTCCGCTGTTTGTTTGAGCAGAGATGGTCTTATCATAGGGAATTAAGAAGGTCTGTATTACTTACCATTGGAGAAAGCATTGTCAACTTGGATCATGTGTGCCTTGATAACCAATCATATTACAGCCTTAATGCCAGTCAGAGTTGTGCCCCAGTCAGTTTTCATTTACAGATGGTACAGAAATGAATGAGAGGTGCCATAAACTAAATCCTACCTGTTGCAAAAAGTCTTTGACTTCTGTTAGAAAACGGCCTTTTCCCCAATTTAAACTCTTAAAATAGTTAAATCCAAATGTAGGGCTGCCCTCAATTAAAAATGTTCTGATGGACTAGTAGTCCTTCATTTTAAACATTAGTCTCACGTTTATTAATAAACCATATAAATCATAATAATGAGCCTTTAATTGCTTACATTGCCTAATAAGCGCACGAATAAAGCTTACCACAGCGCAGCGGCAGATATAATAATTGTGGATGTGTCAGGAAAACAGCAATAATACTTTATTTAAATGATTTATTGATAAACTAGTGCTTTCTTTGTTTTCGGCTTAAGAGATGAAGTCGAGGACACTGACGTGTCAACTCCGCAGTAGTGATGCGCCTGTGTGCATGTTTCATACGGACTACATAATCAGAGAATATTTGTTTTCTATTTGAATTGGTTCATTTAAAAGTCGACATTTCACTCTCTATAGGTATACTGTCATGTCTGTAAGACAAGTATACATAGAGTTTCGAAGTTTCGCACTCAAGTTTACAGAGACGGCAGAAAGCGTGTACTGTTTGCTTTCGTTATTTTACAAAAGCCAAAGTTTTGTTGTTATTCTAAGTGCACATAAATAAACGAAGAGTCTTTGTAGATTTGAAAGATGTATTATTATTTTTATCTGCATGAGCAAAAATGACGGAGTATTTTAAGAGCAAGTGACTGTACTGGTTCCTCCATCTGTCATGCAGTAAGCACACTACTATTCAGCTTCCACACTCCGCACAGCGCACATTTTTCTAGGTTAACGTGAGCGGCCATATAAAGTTGCTACTATGTACATTTTTCACATAGACCAGCCGTTAACAATCTGTCCGTCATGGATTGCATTGTTTCGCCACTTCCTGTGGATTTTTTTGGGGCTAATAAAATTTTGGTCAACCAAATCTCTTCGCGACGACTGACGGTTAGTTGACTATTGTTTAAGGGCAAACAAGTTGAAGATTAGCTGACAGGCTGTCGATTCATTAAATGATAGGATGTTTCCTCACAAAAGCTGTTTATTTAGCATAGTGAAACCTCTACTCCATTGACATCCATTAAAAAAATGACCTCTAGTTTTCTTGCCCTTCATACCACCAAAGTGGTAGTGTTAGCATTAGCCGTTATGCTTTTTTAGCTAAAGGTTGCAGGTTTGCCTTCCAGTGGCTTTGGTTTGAGCACCCTGATCTCAACAACACTGACTCAACCAATGGCGTGCGTGTGGGAGCGGGACCATCTTCTTGACTGGCCAATGGTAGTGGTTGGGAAACTGGTTTGAAAACAGTTATTTTGGCATTCACTTTGGTGCTACTGATGGAGCCAGAATGACTTGTTGGTTTAACCCAGTTAACTCAAGTTGATTTAGTCATATTCCTGAATTATTCCATTCAGATATTAAATGCATACAGTAAGTGAACTCAAAGATAAAAGTGCAAAGTTCTAAAAGCTGTGCAGAAGCAAACAATATACAGGACAAAACCAGGATAATACGAAAAATATCTTTATTGTTACTTTAAAAAATGTCCAGATTTGAAATAAAATAGACAAAACAACATAAACAGTTCTGAGACAGAGGGAAACAAGAAATTTGAAAAGATCTTTCTCTTCATGCCTCTTTCATTCACACATCTGAAGTCATCACAGTTTTGTGGGCTCTGGTGCGTTCCCATCAGCACGCAACACGTGAACACACACAAGTGCCACACACACACACACACACACACTTGCACAAAGAGGGGAAAAGCAGATTTTGTTATGATTACATTTGCAACTTAGAATTTAGATCTTTACTTGTAGGCAGATAACAATCATACACACACACACACACACACACTCAACCACAAACTGTTTCTTAGTATTTAGCATTATATAACTTCTTGTCAGATGTCATTCAGAGAAATAATTACTTTGATTACATTCAAGATATCTATACAGCTATACAGTACATTCGGCTGTACATATAGGAACCTACATGCACGCATTATAAATACTTACGTGGTGCCGAGTTAAAAACAATGAGAAAAATAGAGGATTGTGTTAGAAAAGCAAAGCAATACAGACCGGCAATAGAAAAACTATGCGACTAAACATCAACTTATACTTAATATCAAAAATATTTGACCTACTAACAAAAAATTACTATATTTTATCAGAAAAATAGTTCGATTGTAGTTTTATTTTTGGTTAGCTTCTTTCTGAAATGTTCATATGAAACATTTAGAAGTCCAAAAATCTGAGTCCACTTCTGCTTTCTGTTATTTGTCACTACAAAATGACTTTATCAGCACAGTTTGAGTGAAATGAACTTCATTAGACAATGTTTTTATCATGTGGTTTGACTTTTGAACTTAATGAGACATGATTTACCTGAAACTTTGAACAATTTCATACAAAATGACCACATCCAATACTGTGTGGTGTCCGAGAGCTGGATTTTCATGTTTGTAGCTTTCGGGATGTGAAAGTGGGCACTTGGTTGGGAAATCACAATGCGATTTCAAGTCTTCATTATGTCAATTATCCTCCATTTGCTTTCATTAGTCTCCTCTGTCTGTGTGAGCACCTGGGCTTTGGAGCATCTCAGCTGGTTTCACAGGAAGGCTGTTACTCCTGCAAGTGCTGGATGCTTCTCTGATACTCTTCTACAGGTAAAGCACCTTGACTCTGGAGCTCGTATCCGCGCAAGTAGTGACCGTTGGTCTGGCCCGCAAAATACAGGAGCTGCCGGGCAAACATGGGCTCCACCTGCGAAACCAGACAAACGTGATGAGACGCTATCGTTAAACTTTTACTTACTAAAATTTTAGTAGTGGATTATTGCATTTACTGAATTCATGCTAGTACTTTAAATGTTACATTCCATGAAATCAACTGCGAAGAGGCTGAATTTACCTGAGCTGTGATCATTTTGCTCTGCCGTTGAGGGTCTGGAAATTCATCTCCGAAACACAGCACCACCTGAGAGCGCGGCATGGGACGGCCGTGGTGAATGAAGCCCTGCAATTCTACAGTGAGAAAAACAACACATGATAATTAACAATAAATAATAAAACTGCATTTCAAAAATGTTCACCCTAAATCCAATTATCAAATTTATTTCTTATTTTTTTCTCATTTTGCATCACTGACACGTTTTCAAATAAGACAAAACCAGTCATAAGTAGGACTAGTATATTTGTAGCAATAGCCTAAAAACACACAAAGATATCGATTTTTCTTTCTTTCTTTCTTTTTTTTTTTTAAATCATGTTCCATGAAGATATTTTGTCAGTTTCCCACCGTAAATATATCAAAACTTTTTTTATTAGTAATATGCATTGCTAAGATCTTAATTTGGACAACTTTAAAGGTGATTTTCTCAATATTTTGATTTTTTTGCACCTGCAGATTCCAGATTTTGAAATAGTTGTATCTCAACCAAATATTGTCCTATCCTAACAAACATCATTTCCATACGTCAATTTATTCAGCTTTCAGATGATGTATAAATCTGAATTTCAAAAAAATTGACCCTTATGACTGGTTTTATGGTCCAGGGTCACGAATAAGACTTTTTCTGCCAACATTTTAATGCACATTCTTACTTTTTGTAATCTTTTATCAATAGATCTCAATATATTTTTGCTATGATAGTAAGTCTTTGTATTTAGTATAAATTCAGCATGAATAAAATCAAGTACACCTATAACAATCAAGATTTTGCATTAAATGTAATGCATTTAAATAATTTAATCTAAATAATACATCATAACTGTGCGACTGCATCTGTGTTTGATGTGATTTTGATACTAGTACTGGCAGATTTTAACGTGATGAATAACTGGTACAAAAGTGTTTCAAACTGCTGATGGGTTTTAATGTCAATGCCTATTCTTTACGGTCATGACTGTTCCCATCAAAGACAAAAAAAACTCCTGATGAGCAATAGTGTGAACACAAGACCCCTCATAGACTAGCAGAGAGCTGAAATGCAAATGAACTTTAGCAGGTGCAGACGTACAGGGTCTGCGTTCATGTGTGCGATCTGATGCTAAGGAGCTCAATGGAAAATCCCACAGTGTCTAACACAAGTGAACCATGTGACATTAGAGACAGAGCCAGTCATGACTTGTGGCGAACCACACACATCTTAATGAACATGCTTTCATGTGCTCACAGGTTAAATGACAGGCCTTTCCCTGATTCAACAAAAGACCAAACACCTCTCTAGTGGATCTACAGGTAAACAAACTGCTCTGAAGGTGAGCCATGATAGATTATCAAGTGAATCAAATCAAAGAGAGCGTGCAACATTCATACAATAGTTCCTGATGAAACGGCTGCATTAAACTGATTGTGATAAGAATAATTTTAGGAACAATTTACATAGATAAATCATGTGGTTCATGCATGAATCCCAATGGTTTTATGAAGGATTTACACTCAAATTCATTTTATAAATGAGTCTTGACATATGGAAGCATCTTAAAACTATCACACAAGGTTAATTTAAAAAAATAATATATAGCCAGAATATATTTCAAATATATGCTAAATGTATGTGAAATATTTTTGAAATTGAAAATATATTTATTTTTAACCTTATATATTTATATATATTTAAAAATTTCGCGGGCAAGGAAATCTTAAAATAATCTACGTTTAGATTAAATGCAAATGAGGATGTAACAGATTTATAATCAATTAATTATGTTTGAGTGTTTTTTCCTTGCTGAATTTTTTTTCATATATTAATGTACTTTCTTGGATTAAAATATATGAAGGGGAAATATTTTTTTAAATGCTTAAAAATATACTTATATTTTTTAAATATATTTTCAAAAATATATTGGTAGAAAATATATTTACATAAATATATTCAGAAACACATTTCAGGAAATATTTTTTAGGCCATTTTTGTATATTCTGAAAAAAGAAAAATCTAAAAGTATATTATTTGCTGTATGGGAACAGCCCATGATTCTCTTCAAAAGATCTAATTAAGATGCCTCTTAACTGAAGGGACTTTAATCACATTGGTCTTCAATCCAGTGTTGGGAAAAGTTACTTTCAAAAGTAATGCATTACATAATTGTTACTTTTTTTATGGAAAGTGATCCATCACGTTACTTTTCAAATCTGGGCTTACTTGTTTGTTTTTAATATGAAAAGTTCTATATTTGGTAAATGTAAAAGCCCTTTCACACCAAAAAGTGAAATGAATAAGCCTCAGGCTTAAAAGTAAATTCATGTCTGAATGATTGAATGATTGATTGAATTTGATTATCGAAGCTCAGCAGCAAATACACTGGTTAATAAAATGGGATTAAATACATAAAGAATATTTGTGTTATTTAACATTTAATTCTTGCAGGTTTGCGTCAGATTCTGAGTTGCATTTCACTGTTCTTTATTCATTTTGAGGAATACCGAATGGCATTACTTAGTTGAAAAAGTAGCTCTTCTTGCAAATTAAAAAAGTAATCCGTTACTTTACTAGTTACTTGGAAAAGGTAATCTGATTACATAACTACATAACCCCAACCCTGCTTCAATCTACACAAAGAGCTTCAAAATACACCACAAATGAATTCAAAATGCACTTTCTAGTCACTAGTTGCAGTGAAATCTCTAACCTGAGAGGAACTGCTGCGTGTCCATCAGCTTGCAGGTCTGCTCTTTCTCCAGCTTGTTGGGTTTGTCTGCGTACTGCGCCAGCGGACCTTCCCAGTACACCCTCCCCTGGCACAGGCGCTTGGCGTACAGGCCGTCCGGCGCCAGCCACAGCAGGACGCCGCGTTCCAGGATGTTGGGCAGCTTCTCGGCCCCGCGGCGCTGGGACTGAGGGTACGGGAAGGGAAAGAGCACGGGCTCGGCCCCGCCGTACAGCCGCTCCTCCGGGCACGGAGATGAAGGGGACGAAGGGGATCCTGGAGACGGAGAGGAGGAGATTCGACAGCCTTCAGGACTGCTGGTGGTCACTTCCTTCACGAGCGAGTCGCGATAGTACAGGGAGACGTGCAGGCGACAGTCTGTGGATGAAAGAACATAAACACTGAATTTTAGAATAGAGTTTTTACTCTTTTTTTTTTTTAAAGCAGAACCTGATGACACTGTATCAGGGTGTTTTAGGTGGTTTCTAGGTGGTTTCAATAGCAGTGTTAGGTATTTTACTCTAAAAAATGTATTAATTACTACTCTAAAAGTGTAGTAAGATTACTGTACTGATTACTCTCTCTAAAGAAAAGTACTGGATTACCTAATGGATTACTTTCTAAATCCCATGCCAGTTGAACAATACATGGTGAGACATTAAACTGCTCTTACAATAAATAACTGCATAAATTACTGTTGAACTGACCAAAGGATTTAAAGAGAAATTGTTACATTGAAACCATACACTTATTAATTTAACGTTAGGTGTCAAATTTAGATGTTAAATCCACTTTTTCATATAGAATTATTTTATAGTCTGTAGAGTATTTCATGTAATTACACTAGAAGTAACTAATTAAGCTATAGAAAAATCAAGAGTAATCCCTTACTTTACTACTTCAGGGAAAAGTAATTAATTATTTACTAATGCATTACACATAAAACGGCTCAATAGCAGAGCATCCATCCAACACAGACCTCGGAAATCTGCTTTTTTTATCATCCAAATTGCATGCAGATTCTGTTTATAGCGACAGTCTGGGTTATTATAGTTAACTAAAACCATTACAAGCTTTTTTGTTACTTGAAATAAAATAAACAAACTGAAAAAACTGTTATTTTATCTCAATCTAACTGTCAAGGCAACATTTCTCATTTAATTTAGTTTAACTTAATGTAATAAGTAAAACGGAAAAAAAAAAGCTGAACTAAACAGACTAATTTAAAAAAAGAAAAGTACAAACTAAAATGAAAATAAAAATGGCAAATCAAAAAAAAAAAATATTAATACAAATTATAGTAGCACCTCAGTGATTCGAAAATAACACTGGCAGTCGTGTGTGAGTTGTGTTCGTTTACCTGAAATGGCCATGGCTTCAGCGGATCTCATACTGGGGTCCATTGCCACAGGATGGGTTTCTGTAGGCGAATATGTGTAGAAGGAGCCAGATATCTGGTACCCTGGAAAGTGTACATGCATTAAAATGGATTATTTTACACTTGCTGACACTTTTTTTCTAAAGTACAATCAAAATGAATAATACATTGTGACAAAGGTGCCAATCAAGAAAAATAATAGGACTGGCTTTCCACTTCTATCACTGTCAGAATCAAGACCAGACCCAGACCACAACCGGACCTGCTAAAACCAGACCGCTTCAGGTCTAAATCCAGACCAGTTTTTAACCCAGAAGCTCAGACGAAGACTCGCCAGTCCAAGAACAAGGCTTTCCTTGCCATTTTTTGGCGCTTATGTAGACCTTCAGCAGCAAAACCAAAGTCTAACTTACTGTAATATTGATTTAGATTTTGAATTGATTAATTTAGCACAATTAGCCTTAAAATACACAATGAGCCAGACCCAGATCTGCACAAAGACTATCTTTTAAGGGCCTACTGCTTGCGTCAACTTCGGTTTGTCTAAAGACCAAGAACCCGAGACTCCAATGAATTTAAGTTTCACTATTTCACAAAGACCTCTAAACAATAAATGACCATTTATATTTCACTTCTATTTAGCAAAAGCTAATAAAGGGACTAAATATCAGCAAAACAAAATTTGGTCTGTGACACAAACTCATTGGTGCACCTCAAGTTCGCCGGTTTACAGAGTGAGAAGTGCCAATAATAAACAAGCATCAATACAGGCTGTATCATAAATTCAGGATTTCCTCTTTCTGTTTAAAGTCGGCTAATGTTGCTTGCCTTTGATAAACGCTCTTCTCAATCATTACAGGAACAAGTGAGAGCATCTAGCACCAAGAATAGCTCCAGCCTCTTTGAAATTAGCACGCTAAATATGCTACACAACGTTTAAATATGACGTGTAATCGATTTGGGTTACTTCAGATCAATGTTGGCCATAAAGCCTTACAAGTAATGTGAGTTACGTAATCAGATTACTTTTTTGAGTAACACATTACTTTCAAATTTAAGTTAAAAGATACTTTGTTTTTCCATTTATTGACTGACGGCTCTCCTCTCTCTCAGCCTGAGGCTTAATTAAGTTCACTTTTGGTATGAAAGGGCCTTTGCAGTTGTCAAAAATATAGCTTTTGGGTTTTTATTTTTTATCATACAAATAAGCAAGCCCAGCCCAGTTGACAAAATGTAACACAAAAGTAACATAACGCATTACTTTCCATAAAAAGTAACACAGTTAGTTACTTTTTTATGGAGTGAGACAATATTGTAATGCATTACTTTTAAATAGTAAAGTAACTTTCTTTCCGCAGTTGTTTGCTAAATGTGGGGAAATAACATTCATTTAATTATTCATTATTCATTATTCGAGAAGCTTGAAGTAGGTACCGTTGTCACAGGCCGATGGGTGCCAGGATAAGGAGCGCGTCGGTGGATACGGACACTGGCCGTACGGTAACTCCGCGTGAGGAGCCTGAGGATGAGGCTGGTCGCCGCTGTATTCCCTCCAATCACGTCTCTCCTGGGGCAGCATGTATCCCGACATCTGCAGACAGACAGCGGAGAGTTTCTGAGACTGAACGTGATCACCTGACCTTCCAGAGAAGAAGAACAGCACTGCTGCCCACCACCGTGGGATGCCAGTACACTGAAGCGCCCATAAGACTTCTTAAGTAGCTAACCAACAGGGTTCACTTGGTTAACCAGCTTAACCAGCTGTTTAATATGACTGTGCTGGTTTACCAGCTAGACCAGCTATAACCAGACTGAACCAGCTGATCTTTTCAGCAGGGTTGATTGGGAACTTTTAGTGAAGTTAACTAAAACTAGAACTACAATTACATTTAACTTGATGCACTTAAAGGAGTAGCTCACTTCCAGAACAAAAATTTACAGATAATGTACTCAACCCCTTGTCATCCAACATGTTCATGTCTTTCTTTCTTCAGTCGTAAAGAAATTATGTTTTTTGAGGAAACCTTTTCAGGATTTCTCTCCATATAGTGGACTCTATGGTGCCCCCGAGTTTGGACCAAAATGTAGTTTAAATGCAGCTTCAAAGAGCTCTAAAAGATCCCAGCAGAGGAAGAAGGGTCTTATCTAGCAAAACGATCTGCTATTTCCTAAAAAAAATTACAATTTATATACTTTTTAACCTCAAATGCTCACCTTGTCTAGCTCTGCGTGTATTTCGGTTAATGACAGTTAGCGTATGTTGAAAAACTCCCATCTCATTTTCTTCTCCAACTCCAACAAAAATCGCATCTGCATCACTGTTTTACCTTTTTTGGTAAAGTGCATTTGACCTTCTTTGCATGTTCACTTTGTAAACACTGGGTTGGTCCTTCTGCAGCGATGTAGGACGATTTTGAAGTTGGAGGAGAAAACGAGAAGGGAGTTTTTCGACATACCCTAACTGTCATGAACCGGAATACACAGTTCACACAGAGCTAAAGACGAGAATTTGAGGTAAAAAGTATACAGACTGTCAATTTTTTAGAGATAAGACCCTTCTTCCTCTGCTGGGATCGTTCAGAGCCCTTAGAAGCCACATTTAAACTACATTTTGAAAGTTCAAACTCGGGGGCACCATAGAAAGACATGAACATCCTGGATGACAAGGTGGTGGGTACATTATCTGTAAATTTTAGCTCAGGAAGTGAACTTCACCTTTAAACAACAGAAAACAGAAAATATAAAAACAAAAATAATCACAAATAATAAAAAACTAATTGTAGTTTTATATATATATATATGTGTGTGTGTGTAGGTGATGCACTAAATATATAATTTGCTTAATCTGACGTACTAAAATAAAATAATTAAAAACAGAAAAATAGAAAAAAGAATAAAATCCATATTGGCATATATTAAAATATCTATAAAAATCACAACAAAAAAACTCACAAAAATATTACAAAAACCTCATCCAAAATAACAATGAACACAAAAAACTTAAAAAAACTTAAAAAAAAAAAAAAAAAAACTATAAAAGTACCTTGATACTACAGTAACACTGTTTCACATTGAAAGCATCTACTAGGAACAAGCAGTAAATGTAAATGTACTAGATATAGATGCAATGATAATTGAACACTGAATACAAAGAAAAACTATTCACATAAGACGTTTTCATATGGAAATTTATATATATACTGTGAAGGTAACACGTCTCACCTGAGGCTGTAGAGGAGGATATGGAGAATGCATTGGATAACTAATAGCAGTTACGTGTGCCGTGCTTTCATCCATACTGCTGGACTTAGAGCCTAAAACACAAAAATACGTATATATTCATATCATTAATATACATATATAGCTGCACAAGAAAATGTATCAATATCTGGCTACAAAACATAAAAAAAGACAATTTAGCTAGTGGTAGCTATTGCCATTAACCGATAATTGTATTTAAAGTTTCTAACTTTTCTCTTGGTTTGCTTTGAAAGCGAGAACAAATTTAGAAAAGCTGCTAAAGCGCAAATCTGATTTAATGGGATAACGTAACTATTCTAAGAGTTAGCTATTTCATATGAATTTATACTATTTGATTTGAATGGAAACGTAAAATAGTTACGAACTGCCACGCGAGTGCGTTAAAAGAGCCGGTGACTTTATTTCTTTAAAAGAAGCTGAGGTTGGACATATCGAACGGTTTGTCACTTTCTGTAAATAGCATTTAAAATAGTTACGTTAGCTACCTGCTATGCTATCAGAGGCAGGCGGGAGGGACGTTCTCATTCTTAAGAGCATGTAGTTTGGTCAAAATCAGTCCAAGGTGAGCAATCCAAATATTTTGTCCATTTTCTGTACATTTTAAATTATGCATCCACTTTACCCTCAAAACTAAAAGACACCGTCTATTAAAATGCACTCATTTGTTCACTTACAGCTCAAATCTTGCTTCCACTTCGCAGGTGGTTCACAAGCACTAAGAATAGCAACTATATTAAGGTGTGAAACTACTATTTATGTCACTTTTTTATGAAATGACTGAAATTCTGCACTCTTGAGCGCTTCAGGGTGAAACCAGAGGTCTTTACGGCCTTGGCCCAGCATCTCAAAGCACAAGCTCATATTATGCAAGGTCTGATGGGTGATTTGTGTCGCTTTAGTGCTGTGCACTTGGTAACCGAAGCTCTCTATAAAAAGCTTGAGGGATTTTAGCACATGCAGTGGCTTCCTCTTAGCTTCCTGCTACACATACGGAGGGCAAGTAGCAATATTTAAAGTGAATGCATAGCATGCCTCCAGCTTTGTGTATCACATTAGCTGTGCTCACAACTCTTTTGTGAGCTTACTTTTCAGTAAGAGCTGGAAAGATGCAATGCATCAAACCTAGAGCAAAAAGTGCACCCTTTAAAGGCGTGACTTCCTACTAAATGTATATTTGTGGATTAGAAGGCAACCAATGCACAGCTTCAACAGATCTTCTGTTGATGCATGATGTAATATACTTAAATGCATTTCAGTCATTGCTGTGTTATCCAAAAACGGAAGTTACCTCTCTTCGCCCCTTCTGGTATTATCCTGTAGACCTTGTAAGGATCTGAAATGTCCAGCTGGCTTCTCTCCACCAGTTCATCAAAGTCATTGCTTTTGTTCAGGGCACAGCGGAGCCTCGTCTTCCACGTTGGAGGGTCTGGTTTGTCCAAGCCTTCTCTGTACTTGCCTTTGAAAAGGGCCCAAGCCTACACGCCACAACACCGACATGAAGATTAGAAGAGAAGAAGAGGAAGAGAGGAAGCAGAAGAAAATGGCCATGAAGAACTACCAGCAGGTAGGAACTGAGAATATAGGGATACACTAATGAATAAAGCCAGAAAGGATGGTCATTATGACTCTTATCAGTAATGATGATCATTGTTAATAAGTATGTTATTAGGCAATTAAAAAGACTGTACACTTGTATCTGATTGACTGAACAGACATTGCTTTTGTTTCTACAACATCAGAATGTCAGTCCATTAACTAATGCATTTTCTCTGATAGGAAATTATTCCTAATCATTTATAATAAAAGTGCCTTAATGTATTTCAAATAACAATAATAATTTGCCACAAAACCTATTTGGACACTTCAGCCACTTAGAGGTGCTTGAATGTCATCGCATCAGATAACAAAATATCAAACCACGTGGCTGTAAACAAGTTTTTCTCGGAACAAACCTCGCTTTTCTTTACAATATTTGCTTGTGAATTAACTGGTATTTTGGTGACTTGGACGAAGTCAAATTCACACAGGTGTCCAACAGAGGAACCACGAGTGTGGTCCTATACAACAACTATTGCATTATACCACTTCTGTCTTCATTTTTTGAACACTAGATCTATTGTTTGATCACTTTCGTCAAACGTCTAGCTTTAAAAGCGTGCTGTGTTTATTTAAGTAAACGACACTTGGTTTGACAACACGACTCTTTTAAGAGTCCTAGTGCTTTCTGGGGCCACACTACAGGGCTGAAGACATTTCATCATTGAAAAGAGTCATCAGAGGTCCACCTCATCCTCAATTCACCTTGAAGAGCGCCGCGTCCTCGTCGCGGTTGTAGTCCTGCTTCCCCGCGTGTTTCCAGGGAATCCTGAAAATGGTTTTCTCGTCATTTTCCCAAACCAAGCCGGGATACTCCCCGCTGTCAATCTGATCGATGAGCCACTGTCTAAGTTTGCCATTCCCACAACTGACTGACATGTTGCTGTCCCCATCTAAGTTCATGTCTGTGATGGAAGGAGGCATGCGAGAGCAGGTGCACATGCAGTGAGCAGAAGAGCGATTCGGATGAGTTCATGCATGCATATTCCGTAATAATACACACAATTATAACGTCTACTGCAGGTGCTCTTAAACGACAGAAAATGTTGCATGCAAAGAACAATGAAAAGCATGCGTTCAAACAAATCAAAAAGCTACCTAAATGTAGTTCAACAGCCACATTTTTAAAAAGCATTAAGCATTCATCACTTAGGCAGCATGCTTATAATTAGTTAATAAGTTTATTTTCTCTAACAGTCTGTTTAAATCCAGTCAAGCTCAGCTCAGTTCTTATTTGATGCTGATTGCCACACAGATCAAAGCTGTGAAGTCTTACCTTTGTGAATGCAGACAGCTTGACTTCGCTTTCAAAGCAGACACTTCTCAAGTCATGTCAGAGGAAGGTGTTTCTATTCTTAAATAATGTAAAGCGCGTTAGGTGGAGAGATGGGTGGAGCGTTACGTGGAAGCGTCTTTCTCCAGCACCATTAAGAGCTGAACACTTCAGAGAAACGCGACAGAACCGCAAGAATAAACATCCAACATACGGGAAATCCCTCTGAGGCGCACATACACACACGATGGAACAAATATCTGTCGATAAAATATGCCAGAAAATCTCCCAGAGCTCGTCATCGCTGTTATCCTGGTGTTTGATGTTTGTTTATGTAGGTTTGCTTTGAGGAAATTCACGGCTGCCGATCACAGCAGTCACGGAACAACACGGGGTTTACAAACTTATACTGAGGCTGTGAGCGTCCGAAGAGGGGAATGTCAAATTAATTGTGTTATAATGGGGTTTGACATGTTACAGAGTCGTAAACTGCTCGGCGTCCGTTAAACCCCACAAAAATAACTTTGCCTTAATATGAAACTCATCAAGGGTTTGATAGCAAGTATCTTCAAATCTGTTACCAATCTCTTTCAAGTCCAAGTGTTGAATATGCTGTCCCCTGCTGTCCGACCGAGAAATAACAGTGAGATTACCATATTTTACCAGATTTTTAATCTAAACCAAACGTTTCTCTTCTGTATGTTAGTCTGGCATCAAAAGTTCATTGGCTCATCCTGCGAGCCTTAAAGGAATCATTCAGCCAAAAACACATTTGGGATTTAACCATCAGCTGGTTACCAAAATCCCTTCGACTGTTCATTTTTGAAGGAACCAACGCTTTAAGAAAAATAAAACAAAAAGTCAGAGACTAGTATAAATCAGTTTTTATAATACAGCTGTAAAGACCGAACAACAAAATGCAAATGTGCTTTTAACATGGCATCAGTAGTAAACATTAAAACCTTGAATATGTCTTATTTACAAAAAGTGTCCATAAGTTAATAAACAGTGCTGTGCCATAACACAAACAATCCCGTGTCGCATGATGACGTTTCTTATCCCAGATAACAGTCATCACGACACGAGTCTCTGAGGAATGGTTTGTCTGATGTATCAGTTTTACTCAAAGTCCTCGTTCTCCTGTGCCGAGACGCTGGGAATCTGTGCCAACAGGTTATGGACGTCCTCCTCATCATTAAAGGTGTTTTCCTTGTACTCCTCCTTCAGCCATTCTCTGAACTAAACATAAACGAACAATTATCATTTAGTGGGTGTTCACGCAGAATTCTGATTAATACATGTATTTATATTTAAAGAAACCATGGGGTCATGTGGATCATGCATTTATACAAACATATTAACTCTACAAAGCCTACTGTATCATATTTAGTACAAAAAGACCTCTAATTTATCAACATGATAACATTTTTTATCAAGTAAAAGCTAGTCTAATTCAGCTGGTGCTTCACATCACTTTTTGCTGCCAAATCTTGACAGACTTTTCTCAAGTAAACATCAGAACAACTGTAGTAATATTTGTAGATGAGCACATACTGGACTGAAGCAGCTTGGCTTTACTTGATTCTCTCCATGAATCATTTTTAGTCTCAAATCAGATCATCAGGATCTTTTGTTTCCACAAGCTTTACTTGCACTCTTTCTCAGCGGAGGAATGATGTTTCCAAGCCTTCGATACATCTCACATCTTTTCAGGAACGTTTAGTAGTTCATCACTCAATTATCATTGGATTGCATTGCTTTATATGTTTGGATCATTTCAGTCTCATCTTACTTAAGACATATTATTGACACTATAGAGTGACCACTGATATTTACATCATTTTATGTAAGTATCTGCTTTACCGTTATAAAGATCTCATTGATTTACATCACAAGCATCAGAATGTCATCAAATATCTGCACTAAATTCATATTTTGCTCAGTTTGAGTCTCTAAATAAAACTGATTCTCACTATATCAGAATACATGAACCATAAAAGTCTGATGGATCAGATATACTCAACAAAAAAAAAACATATGCAAACTTTAGGCTTAGACTAAGCCAGGATTAAAAGTAATTTTTATAAACATGCATTAGAAAAAACATTGCTGGTGTGCATTTTGAGACAAACAAGGGCACCAACATATTTCCAGATTAATCAGTGCAAGTTTCTTTCAGTTGAAACAGCTCAGATTACATTTTAGTCTGGGACTAGGCTTAAGTCCTGTCTGTGAAACCAGGGGTAGATTTTTAAAAAATATTTTGTCTAAAGTTATAATAAACCGTTACATTTTACATCATCAGGTGTTACAGGGTTAATCACTGACATAACAGGTCAGGTTTGTGAAGATACTGACACAAAATTTCTAGTCATAAAGCGTGGAGAAATCACCTGCTGTAGATGGTTGGTCTCAAACTCCTGCAGCTGATTCTGGAAGCCCATGTTGGGTGAAGCACAAGGTCTCGCCACCTTCACCGCAGCCAGAGCCTCCCGCCATCCCAGAGTCGTGACGGTCATGACGTACGCCACCACCAGGGTCACGCTACGCGACACGCCGGCCAGACTGGACGACACGAGAGCAAAACATCACATTCAGCAGCTAATGTGCTTCTAAGATAACAGGTCGGTTGCCTTTAGAATAATCACAGGCCAGTGACATTAGATGATTACTGGTGTTTGCTTATGATTGTTCATTCTGTAGGTTACAAGCTCCTCGCCATACACATTCAAGTTGAAATCACATTAGAAAGCTGATAATTCGGAGAAATACTACACACGTCATTATATTTTTGAGAATAAAAGGCTCTGGCCGCAGCGGTGTTATAGTCTCACATCAAACAGAGGCTTGTGTTTACTGTTGTTTTGGGAAGTTCAAAAATAGCCCACCCCCCCCTTGACACCTAGTTATCAGCTGTTCACATAGTCACACAGGGCTCGATTAGGGCTGGTATCTGGGTTGAGTGCACATTTTGCTTCCTCTTAAGGTAGAATCTTGGTGCATGCAATCATATGCATACCTAACACCGGTTCATTTACAGTGTAGATTCAATAGCTGGAGGACAAACGAACCCCTCACTTACCAGTGAACCAGACAGCCCTCGCCTTTCAGTCGGGAGTCGTGCATGAACTTAATACTCTGCTTAAAATGCTGAATTCTGTGGAGGGAAAAGAGATTGTCAACCTCACGTAGGTCTATAGAGAGAATCAATATGAAGGATGAAGAAAGGAAACCAAATTCTATCAGTGTGGCATATTTCAATGCAATGATGAGGTTTACTGAATAGGTAAAGGGTGATACAGTAAATATAGAGTTAAACACAGTATTTGGACACTAAAGACGCGTTCATGTTCGAATTCTGGGTGTGATTATTATGCTACGGATCAAGCTGAACCTAAGAGGATTCAATACAATTCACTAATAATCACAATAGGAAAACAAAACAAAACAAAACAAAAAAATCAGGTATAAAGAGTAAGCTCTTCTGTCACATTACAACAAAAACAAACATGAGAACATATGTGACCCTGGACCACAAAACCAGTCTTAGGTCGCTGGGGTTTATTTGTAGCAATAGCCAAAAATACATTGTATGGGTCAAAATTATTGAATTTTCTTTTATGCCAAAAAACATTCGGAAGTTAAGTAAAGATCATGTTCCATGGAGATATTTAGTAAAATTCCTACTGTAAATATATCAAAATTTAATTTTTGATTAGTAATATGCATTGCTAAGAACTTCATTTAGAAACTTTAAAGGCGATTTTCTCAATATTTACATTTTTTTGCACCCTCAAATTCCATATATTCAAATAGTTGTATCTCAGCCAAATATTGTCCTATCCTAACAAACCATACATCAACTGAAAGCTTATTTATTCACAATATGAATTTCAATGAATGTCATCACATATGATAACTAAAACTGTATTTTAAGTACTTTTTGTTTTTCAACTTTAAACTTAAAAAAAAAAAAGGATTATAAAAAGTATTGTAACTTTTTTAATGTAACATTTCTATTTTTATTTTTTTATGTTGGTGTGCTCAAGCAGTTGAGCATGGTATGGTAACGCTAGTTTAGGGACTAATTCTCACTATTAACTAGTTGCTTATTAGCATGCATATTACTAGCATATTGCCAATTTATTAGTATTTATAAAGCACCTATTAATGTTGTATACTGCATGACCATACTTTAGATCCCTTAGTCCTTCCCATGCCTAAACCTAACAACTACCTTACTAACTATTCATAGGCATCAAATTAGTAATTTGAGGCATAGTTTTTAGCTAGTTAATAGTGAGGAATTGGTCCCCAAAATCAGTGTGACCAATGGCACTAGCAACGGCAAGATCATGTGTTTGATTCGCAGCAAATTACTATGCTTGAACTGATAAAAAAATTTACGCCTTCAACGCAGTGTACATTTCTTCACACTAAAGTGACTGCCAAATGCTAAATAGTTGAGAACCGAACATAAAATGTCAACTGCAGCTGTTCTTAACCATGAAATTGTGGGTCAAATTGACCACGAACATAATAACTGTAATAAACATTTTGCATGCACATACACACACCCCACAACACCTTAGAGTTACAAAACTCTGCAGGTTTGTTCATGACCCTAAAATAAAAAATAAATAAATTAAATTAAATTAAAAAACAACATCATATTTTTCTGACAACTCCATTTTGTGCAAGTGTTAATGTATAAATGTCTTGAGTTTGTTTTGATATTTTGTTATCTAAAGCATTGACATTCAGGCATTGAGTGTGGCTTAAAATATTGATCACTCAAAAGATATTTTCTAGAATGTTTTTGAACCATTTTTGTTTTATCTGAAAGTCATCTGGTTTCAAAACAATTTTCGCTGTATATAAAAAAAAACACCAACAACAATAAAACATCATGAATCATCAAAATATCTTCTTTCGTCTTCCACAAAAGAAAAAAAAAAAACATTGTGCAGGTTTGGAACAACATGAGGATTAAAAAAATGATGACAGAATATTTACTTTGGGTGAACTATCCTGTTAATCGTGCACAAAAAAAAAAAAAAACATTATGGGGCCACTCCTTCTGGATTCTCTAAAGGTCTTCATTCAGACGATGACCATATAATGACGCTGACAGTGCCGTTCCTCCAGCAGTGGGAAGGTCGTAACCGTAGCAGTAAACAGAGAATTACGAGACATCCTGTGTACATGATGTTTTCCAGATGCAGATTACTCAGAGCGGCCGGCTAGTCTACAAGACATAGCTTTTACAACTTCGGTATTTACTGCCTTCGTAGTTCCTGTCAAAACTTTATTTAGGCTCGATGCTGATACTCAAACGAGCGTGTACTGAAACGCTCAAAACATTTCAGTAAGCTGAAACGGTTTCAAACAGCATTAAAACACTGGCTTAAATATAAAACTGGCAATAAGTATTTCTATATTCTCATCTGCACACTACATATAATTATTAATAACAAGTAAGAGCCCCAAAAATAAAGTTAGGATGAAGTTTGATATACAAAAAAGTATATGATTACTACAGTACATACAAAAAAAAAAACGAGTTTCTATCATTTCAAGGTCTTTGAATGATCAATGATCAAAAGTTTCTGGACTGTATTGGTTTTATGATCTCGTTTTATGTATTAAAGACTAAATGAAATCTGTTCTTCATATGAAGTGATTGTGTCTCTTCAGAAGACTTTGATTAAGTTGCTCTATTCATATTGCTTTTACAAAGTATTTTTGTACTTTTCAAAACAAACATTTTGTTTTTACTTAGGTTTTGTCCTCCTATGGATCTTATGTTGGCAAGCTCAGTCATGTTTCCTAGCTTCTTGTGAAAATATTATTGAAACACTGCACCCTCATCTCCAAATTCTGTGTAACAGAACCAAGACCTTATCCAAGAACAAGGGGAACAGAAGGATTCGTTGATTAACAACACACAGGTACAATGATAGCCATAAGGGCTGATAAAGTCTGGTAAGTAATGCTATAAAACTATTTCCTTTAAATCATTGGGGCAGATTTTCTTTTGTATGTAGGGTACCAATCGTTTCAATTGATAGATTTGAACAATTATAAATTATATACCCAAACGAGTCCGACAAACAAGTTTGACTACACTCGCAAAGATATTTTAGAGCAAATAGAATCTAGAAAATCAATCCTTACAATAAAGGTTCTTCATTGGCATTGATGAAGAAACTTTAACATGCATGCGTAGGGCTGGGCGATACGGCAAAAAAAAAAAAAAAAAAAAAAAAAAATCTTTACTTAATTAATTAATTTAATTAATTTTTTTTTCAGAATCTTATACCGATTCTTGATTTTTAAAGATTTTTAACTAGTTAACTTGAAAATATAACTATAACATAATTCAAGTAACAAGTAATATTCAAGAGCACCACACATGAAGTTGTCAACATGATGTAAATGTTAAACAAATCACTTTGCAGAAAAGATGCATGAACTACAACTACATCTTGTACAAACTTGGATCGTACATATTATATGTTCAGAAATAATATTAGGAAAATGCTTTTTAAAAAAAGAAAAAAAAAAAAAAAATCAAGGTAATTCAACTTTAAAATAACTGAAGGTATAACACCAGTAGACTATTATTAACTATAAATGTTCTGTAAAAACAATGAACAGCAGCTTTCAGCCTGTCACAGTGATCCAAACATGAAATATCAGACATACAGTAGTAGTTCTTTACAGATTTTTTATTCAAGTTTGCTGCTTCTCCACTGTTTTTTCTCATGCATGAAACGGCATTATAAAAATGCGGTGCTCAAGTTAAAAGAAGTTTACTCCCATTTTCTTGCATGTTTTTTTTCTTGCGTTGCATCTTTTTTAAAGCAACAGCGCATTCTTCGTGAATGGCGCCTAGCGATACGTTTTTTTTTCTCTTTCCAGTTATCTTTGGCATATTGTAAAACTGTTCTAATGTTCGGTACTATTTCTATTCAAAACTGCAATTCTGTGATTTCTAAAAAATAAAATCGTGGCAAAGCATTAAATTCGATTGAATCGGAAATCGGAAAATCGCCCGGCCCTAATGCATGGAATCACAAAATATTCTTTATTGTGTTTAAAAGGTTCTTCAGATTATTAAAATGTTCTTCACAGGTCCATTTGGATCCAAAAACCCAAGGTCTGACCCAAGGCCAGAGCAGATTCGAGTCCAAAACGTCAACGAGTGCATCGGACATGGGTCAAGTTTGGAATTAGCAGTCTCGTGTCTCAAGTAATTTAAGATAAAAGTGCTTTCTCCAATAGACCCGGTAAGACCCGAATCCTTTTAAACCATCCCAGATGCGTACTTGAGCATTTGTTTAGGTCAAATTTTGAGAAATGCATGTCGAAAAGTAACAAACATTTGTAGATTTGCACGCAGAAATCCATCTTATAGATATGAGATCCATCAGGGAAAGCAACTTGCTTCATTACATTGCATGTTCATACAGGCTTTTTTCTTTTTCTTTTTTTTTTTTTGCCTGCAGAAGTCGGAACTGGTACTGGTACTGGTACTGGCGAATCAATGATTTGTTAGCCTACTGATTTAATTTTTATCACGCAGTCACATTTATTTTTCCAATTCACTGCTCACAACTGAAAGCCAAACTTAGAAACAACCTGTATCCATCATGCAGGTAATAATATAAACTAATAATAAGTAAATAAATGAAAGTAGTGGAGCAGCAGCCAAATCAGTCAATAGGATACCAGGAGTCTTCCTGACTGACCCTTGCCGCAGGCTGTGCACACGTCAGTGACGTTTAGATTGGGTCCGGTCGCATTCGAAAATAAATGTTGTCGAGTTTTTCTTTTAAGACATTATGCAAGAATGACTACAGATTTTAGGACCTGAGATGACCTCTACTTCAGACTAAGAAAAAAAAAACTTTTATGAACTGTTCCCCGAAAGGTTTTTTGAAGAACTCAGAACGATTCTTCTAAGGCATCGCAGTGAAAACCCCCTTTTGGAACCTGTATTTTTAAGAGAGCAGATTCACTGTAGGTATTTGTAGGACTTTCACATGCCTTAAAATAACAATTATAAAATCCCCTGATATTTACAGGTTTTCCATGACTGGGGAAAATGTGCACTACTTAATCACTGGCAATGTTGTGTTGACATCTTCACGCTAACGCCTATTAGATTAAGAATACATGCCTACATGCACAACTAAAGATGAAATAAAGCATTTTTGCCTTTCTGTTTGAATATTCTGCTTGCAAGAAAAAAAGGTTTCTAGATAGTGGCTGTCAAAGAAATCCAGAAATCTGACTGTGGTTTTTTTTTTTTTTTTTTAAGCATGAAGAAACAACAGCACCACGACAGGTACGGCCGTATTTCCTCCAGAACATCCATCCTTTTGACAGGACCAGGATGAGAAAGGGCTGGGCTGGTCCAGTTTGGTTAAAGAGGGTCAGTTTCACATTACGCATGGCCGGGTTTCGAAGTGCTCGTGAGGGTGACATGAGGACTGATGGTAAAGGGGGATAAAAATAAAGGCGTAGTGAGACCAAGGCATCACTGCAGAACCCAGCTCACGACTTCCTTCCTGCACCAAAGGGCCACAAGAGGAAGTGTGCGTACGTGCGGGTCTCGTGTGTGTGTGTGTGAGTGTGTGAACGCACACACGCTCAAGGGTGTAACTAGTTTGATATAGAACGAAAAATTAACATCAGAGAGTTTGTGTTAGTAAAGACTGGAGAAAAGACGAGAGAGAACAGCATGTGTGAATGCAGAACTTCTAAAGCGTTTGTTTCTGAGAAGCATTCGCATCTTCAGGTTGCTACAGTGACTCGCGCTGCCCACTGGCGGCCGAGAGAGATCGGTTAACTATTAGTGAACGAGCCCATCAGAAATGCATGCCTACTCACAGGTTTTGCGTGGGTGAATCTGCTGCTGGGATACAAAGATAAGTCATCTCCTTAAGAAACAGAGGAAAGACAGAGATGTGCTTTAATACGCCTTAAAATCACATGCTGAACAATGACAGAGCAAAAAGTTAGACACAGAGGCTAAACCTGTTGTTTCATGACATGTCAAGACCTCCTCATTGCATGTGCACACAATGTTTTATTTCTGCAGAGTGCTCATTATATAATAAACTCAAAACACAGCATGCACAAATGCAGCATATTTCATTGTTTTACTCTCATTCGTCTTCACAGATCTGCAAAGGGCACAATGCATTTAGCACAAACAGAAGTGCAGAAAGGCTCGTTTTCCTGTAAGAAAAGCCTTTTGCTGAGAATGTCTGCTTCAGGGTATCTGCAGAATTTCCTGAAGCAAACACAAGAGTTTTTAAGACGTGCACAAATGCAATGAATATTGCACGCCCATACAGAACAAAGCCACACAAAATAAATCATGCATCTTAGATTCTTCACTTAATTAAACTGACTGCAGCACATTCAACTGCAAAAATTCCAAAGAAATTGGTTTATGTATACATCAATACAATTAAATTAGAGGTTGGTCAATTTTTCTAGATTTTGCTGATTTAATAATAATGTATTTAAAGATGACTGTGCTGACTGTGATAAAATCTATATATTGCATGTTAATTCATGTTCTCAGTCTTTGCTTTCTGTTAACGATAATGTCCAAAAAAAAAGACTGCATGCATAATAAGGGACTTTTAATTCGAAACAATCCTGAAATACCACCAGGACTCTTATTTTGAAATGTCTGTGCTTTACCACTTCCAGCTGCTCATTCAAACAGATGAGAAAGGTAAAATATGCACACTTACAACCATCTATTATATATTAAAATTTAAACACCATAAAAAAAACACTGTCATAGTCTATATATTGACATAAAAGCATAACATTCTTTGATTGTGAACTGCTCTGAAACGGTAAGTTTTTAGAATGCAAAAAAATTATATGCTTTTAAAGTTAAATAATCACATTAGGCTGTAGTGAGGTCATCCAAATTTAAGACCTCTTAAAATGATAATTAAGACCTTTTCTGCTGCTGGATTCATCAACGTGGAACTGAATCCAAGCACCAAAGTTCAGTTATAAACTGCTTAAAGAGATTCACGGCATAGAAAGTGTTTGTGTGTCTGTCACTGTGTCGACAGTGTAACTTGCAAGTCTAAAAGACTCCTGATTCATAAACAATGGGTGAGTAGTTTACTTCATTATTTTATGATGCTTCATAAAAGCCTGCATTGCTGAAACCTTACAAGTTAGCATTTGCACTGTTATTTCTCAATATTAAAGGTCACTTTTTTCCAAAACTTTTCTCCTAACTGACTCAGCTTGGCACAGCATGAAATATTACACTGAAAATGCACTAAACTACCAAAACACTTCATACTGTCACAGATCAACTTATCTCAACTCACACATCTAACAAACACATAAAAAAAAAAAAAAAAATTGACCTACAGGCAGCATTACACAATGATTTCTTCTGTAAAGTGTCTCTACAAAACAAGACTGACACTTTCTACTGCCTATAATTCACAGCAGTATGTGTTACATAGTCCATGTTTACATTATAGAACAAAATGATCCTTAAGTTTCCCATTTTGCATAGATGGGAATGAAACTGAAAAACTAACACCTGTGTAGGTGTCCAGCTATGTCTGATTGTCTCAATAGCATTTCATTTGTTTAGATCTGGAATACATCTCATTATGGCTTTGCTGTAGAAATGTTGCAAATTTCTGCCTTTTATTCAGTTTTGTATTAGGTTCTGAACTTAAGTTTAACAGTTTTGAAAATAATGCATGTTGGCCTGTAGGTGCATTAAATTTTTTTGAAAATGATCCACAGTTTAGCCCACACTATGTGCTTTGAAAAAGTTACCTAAGTGTTGAGAAATTGGTCCTAGAGCCTGTATGAAATCTGTAATATGAAATCTGTAATATGGCAAAGAAACGACTGCATGTTACCTATACAGGGTAAGAACCACTCATGCATCACCAGACACCAGAACTCTTGGTTACTACATTGGTTATCATTGCAAAATTTACATTTCATAATAAACTCTGCACACAGCCATCACAAAGTTTCTATAGGGAAGGTCATCAGGAGATCTGTTCAAGTCATGCATGAACGTCGGACAGATCAGTCTAACACAAGCAGTGAAGCAGGTAATGAGGGGTGAGATCACATGTTATCAATTAGTATAACAAAGCCGAACCACTGAAAATGAAGTATGCTGAGGTCATGACATGACACTGTGATTATCATATGTGTGCATCAGTACAGAAAACCTCTCTATATTTTGAAGACATGAAATAAAGAGTCGAGTACCTGTAACATGGGCGCAGCGGTGTCATGGATGGAGAGGATGTGTGTGATGTTGTTTCTGGCTAATTGCTCCCTGTCTCTGGCATCTGTAAGAATAAAATGACACATTTATCATCTTTCATACCCATGCACTTTATTAAAATGGGGTTATCGATTCTAGCATTGTTCATTCTTACCTTTGAAATTACCCAAGTACAGGTCTGGCAGAACCTGGAACGGCCCAAGCAGGTTTGTTCAGTCACAACCAAACCAAAAGAACACCAAACTACATCTTAGAGCACTCAAACCGCTTTCCTAAAATTGACAACTGTTGTTGCAAACATCAGTTCAAGAATTATTTTACAGTATCTTCTGAATTTGCTGTAACACCATGTTTTTGTGAAGCTCTTAAACAAGTAAACAATATTTTTCCACATCAACACATTTTTTATTTTGGCAAGCTGTCAAATAAATCTTATAATTTAATATATTTAATTTCTTGGCCAAACTAGAGGTTTGATATTTTTGTATGTTACCTTTTCTACTTTTGAAAATCGCTTTCTAGCAGTGCTGGGTAGTAACCGATTACCTGTAATTTGGAATACGTTATCAGATTCCAAAAATTAACTACTCGTTATTAGAGTGCATTACATTTGTAATGCTTGAAATCAGATTACAGTTCTATTTGATAAATTACATGATTACATATAATTCACACAATGGCAGTAAATTCTTCATAATTTATGGATGCTTTTATTTTTTTAGTCTCCAAACCCCTTTGACATGCAATATTTACTTGAAGTATTTACTTGAAAGTTAATACTCCAATAATTTAACACACATTCGCATGTTGAATGTTGTTCTATTTTTAGTCTTTAAGTGTTTATATAATTAATTGTATTGTACATTTTTTATGATTCAATTAATTATTAGCTTTTTATCAAGTCAAACACCCACTGCAGTTTATACTTTAAGCCCAGTTTGGGAAAAAACAATGTAATGTAATGTTCAATGCATTTTATGATGTTTTTTATATTTTATATATAATATTTTTTTTCTTTTCTTTTCTTTTCTCTTTTGCTTTTTTTAATTATAAGTATGGCATGTTTGATAATAAGTTTAAAACAAGGTTAGGTAAAATGTAATCTAAAAGTAGTCAGAATTTCCTAAAACGAGTAACCTAGATTACATTACTAACTACAGTTTTCATAATGTAATCTGTAATCAGTAATGGACTACAATTTGTAAGTAATCTACTCAGCTCTGCTTTCTAGCAATCTGGTGATCCTGAAGACCATGATTAGCTGATTTGTTTATGTAATTACATCTTAACTCTTCAGGAATGAGCCCTGCCTTAGACAGTACAAATGTTTACATTAAATGTTTTTTTCTTCTGAAATCAGTGTTAAAATACAGCAAGTTCCCACTGTGACAATTTGACCTCATATAATTTGACAACATGCCTTACAACAGGTATTTTCACTTGTTAACAGTGTCTGTTCTCTCCTGATTCATATCAGATGACGTTTTCACTGGAGGAAGCATTATTATGGATTATGGACTCAACGGAAGCGAGGGTCTGAAGTTGAAAGCAGTGGTTTGGAGTTCAAAACTTCTTAATGATGGATTTGCTTCAGCTTTTGTTTTTTTGGAGTGGTGTGGATTACTTGTGGACTATTGTGATGTTTGGGCTTTGTGATGTTCTTATCAGCTGTTTGGGCTTTTATTCCGACGGCACCCATTTACTACAGAGGATCAATGGGTGTGCAAGTGATGGAATGACACATTTCTCGAAAACTGATTAAAAAAAAAAAAAAATTTTTTTTACATTGCTAAGGTGTTTTTATGTGAGCAATCATTAGCGTGTTGCTATGTGGTTGCTAGGTTGCTAGGGTATTGTTATGCACTTGCTAATGCTTTCTAGTAGTTAGCACGCTGCTATGTAGTTGCTAGGGGGCTTTATGTGGTTGTCAGCGCGTTGCTAAGGTGTTACTAGTGGTTCTTTAGATAAGTCTCGGGTCCTCCTTCACTGTAAAACCAGTGGGATGTTTTCAGCACTTTTATCGTAATCAAACAAAACACATGATTTGAGGAATCGGTTGAGAACAGGCGCTGACCGTTGCGCGCTTAAGTTTCGTTACTGTTTAAATCGATAACCCTTCCCTTAACCAGCGTCATGTTTGGTCTGCGTTTGATTCTCATCACATTTCCAACATCAAGATTACATTCCTACTCAAAGTTACAGACCTAAAGCAGAAGGAGAATAGGGAAGTCATGTCCATCTACCTTATTTATTCCGTTTCCCATGCCACAGTGTTTACACTGGCTAGTGTTTCAGGAGTCCGTTTGAAACGAGGCTTGTATCGACAGTTTTTAATCGCTATTCGCGCTCACATCGAACTATGTTGCAGTCCAGAGTCCACACGCTCGGATGAGTCGAGTTCCTTGACGAGCCTCTCTTAAAGGCGCAGTACACACCATTACAGACACGAAGCACTGTACATATTTGTGCAGTGTTGGGAAGGTTACTTTGGAAATGTAATAGGTTACAGGTTACAAGTTACTTGATTTAAAATGTAATAAGTAGTGTAACTTTTCAATTACTTTATTAAAGTAATGTAACTTATTACTTTTAATTACTTTGTGATTACTTTTCCAAATTTCTAATATTTTCAACTGTTCATCATTTTGAAACATTTAAACTAGGCAGAGTTAACCTTACAGCAGCACTCAACACTGATTACTGTCAGACTTTATCACTTGAATTAAGATTATAATAAGTAAGGGATAATACATATTTATTTTGCGATAACAACTGGCTGAATGTATATTATCTCACTTATTACACAGCTGCTTGATAGATTATTTAGATGTTTAGAATATTTGAACGCAAAGCTTCCATGAAGAAATCAGTTGCTACCAAACGGCAAGTTCAAACTATACATTTTAGGGATACAGTGCAGTCATACCAGTTTTCTTACACAACATTTCACCACATAAATAATTAAGTAGTAGTACTAGTTTGTTAGTTATCTTATAATCCATTACAGTGTACAAAAAAAAAAAAAAAAAAAAAAAAAAATGGCAGCAGCTGCGTTTGTATGAAATAATAGAGCAAGTCCATGATACCAGGATGACAGAATTAAGAAATTGTCCACACAATATTGAAGGTTTAATATTTTATTAGCTAACCAAACGCAAAGCTTCCGCCAAGAAAAATTATCAAGCATTTAACACTGACTTAAGTTGAGCTGTGTAATAATTTAATTTAAAGCACAGCCACCACAAATTCAGACTTTTTTTTTTTATATTATTATTATTATTTTACTTATATTTTTGGGCTTTTTATGCCTTTTATTGCGATAGGACAGTAGAGAGATGACAGGAAAGAGCTGGGAGGAGAGGTGGGAGCGGGATCAGCAAAGGACCTTGAGAGGGGAATCGAACTCGGGTCACCGTGAGCACAGTTGCGCTATATGTCATAACAAGATCATAACATAAATAACATCATAACAAGTAATAGTTTAATAGCTATGATACTGGGTTTGAAATTAAATGTTTGCATAGTTATGACAGAAAACACAATTGGAAAAAAACAATCTTAAAAAATAAAGTTGATGCATAAACCCAAATAGGAAATAAAACAGTTATCGAATAAGCATGTGCCCTATTCTGTGTCCTAAACTCCTGAAGAATTGGTGTCTCATTTTGGAGCAATCAATGCAATTTAAAATAAGTCAATTCAGTCTGTAAGTGGGGTTGTGTGTGTGAAAAAATTCAGATGTAACCCCCTTTGTAATCACTGGCATTTTTCAAAAGTAACTGTAATTTAATTACATATTTTTTCTCAGTGACTGTAACTAATTACAATTACATTTATTTTGTAATTAAATTACGTAATTCTGTTACATGTAACTAGTTACTCCCCAACACTGTATTTGTGATGCTGTTAAAGTTTGCAAAAATGCAGGACTGTTTTGAATTAAATATCTGCACTTAATTAGTCATTAAAAATGCACAGGCAAAAAATGTTTGTCACTTTGATGGGCGAATAAATCAATTACATAAAATCACATTACATTTAAACATGGATACGATGGAGGGCATTTTATTATTTATAACTTGTTTTATGGAATACGTGATTCTGATTGGCAAGTCCATTGTTTTATTCTGTAAATGTTTTTGCAGTGTTTCTGCTAAAATAAGTCCTATTTTAATCTATATGCGTCTATTTATTTTATTGTTATTTATTTATCATTCATTCTGTTCACCAAGTCAGATTTGATTGTGCATTATCCCTTGTAACTTATTTACTCAGCGCTTTTTCTTTAAGATCGTTTTATAAGTTTACTTATTAAAGCAATACTTAATAAACTGGTAAGCATCTCCTACATAAGCAGTTATCAATAAAATGCGGTGTGCTAGGCTAATCTGGTTTTCTGCTGTTGATTATGTGAGTCTGCCTTCGGAATTTTACTTTCACTTTGTAAACTAATATCCCGGAAGCGAAAGAGAAGTGAATACAGGCCTTATGAAACATGGTATGTGTTACACTGATTTACTCTTGTGTTACTCTTGTGTTTCTGGTCAGATGTTTTTGGTAGAATGAGAAATCTAATATGACTTTAACAACTAACGAATCAAGAAAAACTTGCGTTGTTTCTGACTAGTATCCGTAAATATCGAAAAGGAAAAGCAGAAATGCCAAATGCAGCATTTCGAATACGGAACTTTGTTTCCTTTTCCGACTCTAATGTGTTTCTGTGAACTGCTGTTTGCCTTCGGCTCTTCATTCAAATTTTCGCCTTTGATCGTCGTCAGACAGAATGAATGTTCGCTACTTCCGCAATCCCTCATAAAGAGCATTGACGTAGGTTGCTGATATGCGTTTTTATTTGGGTTAATAATGACCTTTGTCTGATTTGTTGTTTATTTTTGTTGCTCTTAGGGAAGTTGTCTTTAAGAATAGAGGAACTATGGCTACAGCAGCGAGCCCGAGTCTAATGAAGTCAGCAGATCTGATCAAGAAAGAGCCTTTGGATTATGGAGGGTTTGGGGAAGTTTACCTGTGTTACCACAAAACACTAGGCCAGGTGGTGCTGAAGACCGTCTACACCGGACCACCGCGCAATGGGTGAGTGTGAAGCACCTGCTTTTGACTTTCAGCTTCAAATGTTGTGGAAACTGACCGAGTTTAACATGACTGACTGTCAGCCGGCAGAAGCAGTCTCTCCTGGATGAAGGGAGTCTGATGAGCAGGTTAAACCATCAGCGGGTGGTCAAGCTGCTGGGTGTTATTCTGGAGGATGGAGACTATTCTTTAGTCATGGAGCTCATTCCTAAAGGAAACCTGCTCACCATGCTGGAGACGGTAATAAAAGGCTCTGTGCCAAAATATACATCATGGTTCCCATTTCTGTTTATGAAACACTCTGACCATTGTGTCATTGAACGTCCAAAAACACACCGAATGTACCAAAACAGTTGTGCAAAAACACCATTAACCCTTGTGTGACAGTTTTAAAAAGTTACACGGATGTCCTTAGACAACAAAACAATCATAAAAATGTACATTAATATGTTTTTTCTAGTTTCAGTGATATAGATTTTTTTTAGCAGAATCAATGCTGATCATAACTATCAAAAAATTGTTTGTTTTTTTTTTTTTTAGGATTTTAACCATTTCAGTGTCAGTTTGTGTACATAATGCCACTTTTGTTTTTATGAAAAAGAAAACAAAAAATAGATTATTTTCCATATACTAAATTCTAAGCATAGTATTTTTTTTTATTTTTTTTTTTTTTGTATTATGACAGTGTTGGATATGCCAATAATCAGCAGCAACATTAATTTGATGCATTATTATTTTTGTGCAGTTTCAGATTAAAAACCATACCATTCGTACACACACATTTCCCAGTGCACACAATTATATTATATAAAAATATGTTTATATTTAAAAATGGCTACGATTTTGAAACATCACCAAAATAAATTCTGCTAACAAATAACGCATGATTTTATGCTTAAATGTCATTAAATATTGTGCTATTTGTTGCTTTTTTTCCGTTAAGGTCCTGAATACAGCTATTTTTTGTACCTATCGTCTAAAAAGATTTATGAAAAGGATTTAGGGTAAAATATTAAAATTTCAATACAAATACACGTTTTGACAATAAATATGCTGATTGCATTAACAAAACAAAAATGAAATTTAAAAAAGGCAAAAATGTCCCTAAGGATGCACAGGGGTTCATCGTTCATAATCATGAATGTGCTTAAGTTTGCAATGAGTGTATAGGTTTACAATAAAAGCAATTTGAAGGACACTCAACATCTGCATGGTATCTTGATGTTAATGCAGTATGAGATCATGTGTGTTTAATGTGCACAATTAACATTAGACTCGTTGAGGTGAATTTCTGAACACCTATTGCTGTATTCACAGTCCATCTGCTGTCCAACATAACCTCCACTAGCATGCACTAGTATACAAATATTGTTTGATTATTGTAGTATTGTATTATTACCTGATTTGCATAATTCCTTGAGTGAATTGAACTCCTTATTCAAAGCACTTCATTTGTAATGAAATCCTTCCTCAGTTTGGAAATGTCTTTGATAATTTCCTCATGTTGTTCCAGGTGCAAGTTCCAATATCTGTGAAAGGAAGGATCATTCTGGAAATCTTGGAGGGAATGGTTTATCTCATGGAGAATCAAGTCATTCACAAAGATCTGAAGCCGGAGAACATCCTGGTGGACAAGAATTTCCACATAAAAGTATGAAATCTGAAGTATGGAATTCTCTAAATTCACCACAGAACATGTTTTTTATTATTAAAAAAAAAAAAAAGTTAAATATTTACAATAATTACTTGTTATTTAGATTATGGTCTTTTCACTGGGGCAACATCTTTTCAAAAGATACTAAAATGTACCATTTAGTTACTACTAATATGTACTTTTAAGGTGCTAATATGCAGCCTTTAGGGGTAAATAGGGTACAAATATGTACCTTTTTCAAATGTGTTTGTAGCTTTTTTCTGAGAGCATACAGACATCACTCATTAAAGAAGAGAATGAAATGCATACTAAAGAACTTAACGTTGCAAAGTGCGATTTATTGCACAACTCTCTATATATAAGTTGAATATGTAGTATTACTGTATAATAATTATGGCTATACTATATAGCAAATCTCAGCTGCTTGATTTCTTGTATCATCACAAATATGAACTATATTATCACACAGCTGTAATCTGCTGAATGCGACGATAATGCATGAAGATATTAAGATATAAGCATTACCATCATTATTGTCTGTAAAGCTGCTTTGAAACAACATGTATTCGCTTGTTAAAGGAGAAGTCCACTTCCAGAACAACAATTTACAAATAATTTACTCACCCCCTTGTCATTCAAGATCTTCATGTCTTTCCTTCTTCAGTCATGAGGAAATTATGGTTTTTGATGAAAACATTTCAGGATTTTTCTCCATATAATGGACTTTATTAGTGGCCCGAATTTGAACTTCCAAAATGTAGTTTAAAAGGGCTCTAAACGATCCCAGCGAAGGAAGAAGGGTCTTATCTAGCAAAACAATCTGTCATTTTTTTCGTAAAACTTTTTTTTTTTAGACTTTTTAAGCACAAAAGCACAGGCTCTGGGATGCGCGTCCACGACACAACGAATTAGTGATGGGTCGTTCTTGAACGATTCTTTAATTTTGAACGAATCTTCAAAATTCGAAAAAAAGTGGAAGCGAACACGCAAAGACTAAGAAAGTGCAAGTAAGTTTGTAAAAGCTGTTTACCAACAAAAAGGTATACAAAGGTCCTCCTCTCAAGCTGTAGGAGAAAATAAGATGGAGTTTTTCGCCATACTCAGTACACAGACGATGACCTTAGACGTGATTCGTGGTAGTGATGGGAAGTTCGGATCATTTTACCGACTCGGACCTTTAAGTCTCATTCAGCAAAATGAACAAATCTTTTTTTGAGTCATTTCGTTCATTTTAGCAAAATATAATTCAAATGTTACGTGTTACTTCCCTAACATTTCGACTGCTTACACAAACGTTGATCACACTACAAACAAGACAAAACTGTAATGCTATAAGAAACAGAAAAGATTAATTAATTGTTTACCTGGGTCTTTAGTCTATGATTAGCTCACCTCACCTCTTATTTAACAAGTTTTCGGGTTTGAGTCGTTCGTTAATCACGTGACAGCCCCGTGATGAACAAACGACTCAAAACCTGAAGACTCAAAACAGGTGAACTAATTCCAGTACAGAACCTAATAGGATGTTGTGCATGTGTGACTGAACGAATCACTCCCCGACACGACTCGTTCTTCCCGAGTCACATTAATGATTCGTTCAAAATGAAAGAATCGTTCAAGAACGACCCATCACTAATTCGTAGCGTCGTGAATGCGCACCCCAGAGCCTGTGCTATGTGAGCTTTTGTGCTTAAAAAATATACAAATTTTTATTTTTCAAAAATGACAGATTGTTTCTCTAGAAAAGACCCTTCTTCCTCGGCTGGGATCATTTAAAGTCCTTTGAAGCTGCATTTAAACTACATTTTGGAAGTTCAAAATCAGGGCACCAATCAAGTCCATAATGTGGAGAAAAATCCTGAAATGTTTTCCTCAGAAACTATCATTTCTTTACGACTGAAGATAGAAAGACATGAACATCTTGGATGACAAGGGGGTGAGTAAATAATTTGTAAATTGTTGTTCTGGAATTGGAGTTCTCCTTTCAGTCTGACATCAAGCGTCACCTCTTCAGTGACTTCCGGGTTCAACCGCTCTATCAGATGACGCGAGAAAACAACCTTAAATGTTTAATATGAATAATCAGTGCTCATGAACTGCTGCTGAGATAGTATTCTCAAGTGAAATGAGTTGGGGATTGGACCAGAAACAGCGGTCGTTGGTGCGTTTGTTGGGTGCATTACATCATCACTTAACAAGTCCATTGTAAAAAGCGCTATGAAAAATACATTTGACCTGACTGATTTTCATGCGTACTCTGAGCTGTGTTGTTTGCTCTGCATCAGATTGCAGATCTCGGTCTGGCCACGTCTCAGATGTGGAGTAAGCTGACGAAAGAGGAATCTCGCAGACAGAGTCATATGGGCAGGAAGTCGTGTGCACGTGCGGCCGGCACTCTGTGCTACATGGCTCCTGAGCACCTGAAGAGCATCAACACCCGCTCCACCGAGAAATCTGACGTCTACAGCTTCGCCATTGTCGTCTGGGTCATCCTCACCGGCCGTGAGCCCTATGAGAGTGAGTCTCGCTTCAGAACCGCATTATTCATTATTCTCCTCTAGAATGTGTACTTGAGTTACAAAAAACAAACCTGTATGTGTTTCTTTTTTCTGTTGAACACAAAAGAAGATATTTTGAAGAATGCTGGTTGACATAAGCCATTGACAAATATGATGAAAGTCAATGGAGAAAAGACCAGAAACTGTTTAGTCACCCACATTCTGCAAAATATCTTTATGTTCCACAAAAGAAATAAAGTCATACAGGTTTAAAACAACATGAGGGTGAGAAAATAATGAAAACCTGGCAACCATGCGTACTGAAAACTTCCATTAGTACCAAAATAATCATGAGTGTATAAAATGAGCATTTCCAACCTATAAACCAATTAAACAGCCTGTTTTTTTGTGCCATTGTGCTTTTAAGATTGCACTGCATTTAAATGCTCTTTAATATTTGACCCCTTTCATACTTGCAATATATCAAACACAAGACAGAAAGTGTGAATGAAGATGTGCTTTCTGTTTCTTCAGATGCCAGAAGTGAAGATCAGATCTGCCACTGTGTGTGTCAGGGTGAACGTCCCGATGAAGCGCTGATCCCACGAGACACTCCTCAAGAAATCATAGAGCTCATGAGAACATGCTGGAATGAAGACCCTCAGCAGCGCCCCACCTTTAAAGGTAGAAGCGTTGAGGGTTCTTCCTGGATCCAAAATTAATGTTTTGTCACACCTGCCAGTGAGAACGCATCTTACTTACCAGACGTGTTTAGCAGGACGAGTTCATTTATTGTGAGGGGCAGAATGCAGCTAAACTGCTTTTACTTGACAGGGCATCCTATAGATGTTGTGATATATGGGATTAATTATGACACATTATTTAGCTTAGCATGTAAATAAAATGATTTTGAATTTTTGACAGTTTTGGTATATTAGTAACAAAATATGAGAGACACAAACTTATCATTCTTGGTGCAAAGGGCCTTTACTCTGCTTTATTTGCTTGCCAAAGCTAGTTTTTACTCTCATTTGACACTTGACTGTTAATTTTGGGCCTTGATTACTCATTTTTGTAAGCTATGTAAACTATGTAAGCTACTGAACTTTTTATCTGTTTGTTTGCTTATCTTTTTTATATTTTCTTTCTTCACAGATAGCTATGGAAAGTTTTTGCCTTTTTACCAGGAGAAGCTTGCAGCAAATGTAAAAGCAGATTTGGAAGGTCTGATGGTGAGTGTTTTTCTTTCTCGGCTAGTGTTGATACTAAATTTTGGCTTTGCTACGATACCTGACTAAAATATCACGATACTGTTACTGAACTAATACTACAAAAAAAATACATAAAACAGCAGGAAAGTAATAACAAATGATCCAAATGGAGATAATAGTTATCTGTTAAAACAAAGCATTTCATCCCCCCTTTAAAATTTAAAAAAATAAAATAAAATAAAAATAATAATCAAATGGCAGTGCCACTACACAGAATTATAGTGAACAACTACCGAGCCTACAGGTATATAGAGATCTTTGCTATATTGGTAAGTTAGCTTAAAGGATAAAACCAAATCTTATTTCATGATTCTGTAATTTCACAACAACAATTTATATCATGACATAGTCATTTTTTGTTATTTTATCTTTGTTATTAATAATAAGAACCCAGATGCAAGTAACAAACTAAAGGACAACTACAATAAAACAAAGACACAAATGAAATAAAGAGGGCCCTATGTTTTATTTTTACCTAAATTCCATTTTAAATTTTCTAGACTTTATTTTAATGGTTACATTAAAAAAAAATTGTCAAAAAGCATGTCTAATTGATTGAAATCATGAAACTTGCAGAATTTAACAGCAATTTATTAAAAGTTTAACAAAAATTACATGTTTTTAAGGCCCTATGAAATACGTTTTATTGTTTTTCTTAAATTCAGTTTTGTTTGTGAATCTCTGTTTTCCATTAATTTTCTGGATTCTATTTTAATCGTTTCATTACGTTTTAATAATCAAACGCATGTAATTATAAAGGATAATTAGATTTGATAAGGAATTAATTTATTATAGGCTATTTATTTGTTTTTGTTTTTCAGAAATACGGTGTTGTGTATTTACAATTTTCTGGTAAATATGTTTTCTGGCAAATATTCCTTAAACATTGTTTTAATAATTAGTAGTAGTGCTATCTTTACACTAAGTAATATATTAATATATTTCTGACTGTCAAGTTAAACCAAACTTTTATTTTGACAGGTTGCTGTGAAGATCTTTAGGGTCTTCATTATATGACGATAGTTTTCCACAAAAGAAACAGTAAAATGCTCATGAAGTGACTCTCAGAGCAGTTCTAGAGATGATGTTCATGTGTTCATGTACTCATATATTGAGGCGGCAGAGGCTTAAAACACTGCGAGTGTCACGCGCATGTGTGTAGTAAACAAAATTGCGTGTCTGTACCATTCACTAACACAGACACGCAGAAATACAGCTCTTATTAAAATGCATTCTTAAAAGTACCGGTACATTATGTTGTTTTATTTTGCACAGAGATTGTATGAGGGCCCAGAGGAGCTGGTAGAAAAGCTGAAGTCCCTCAGCACAGACTCTCTTCTCACTCCTGAAGGTATGCTGATTCATTCAGCCATGTTGTGGATTTGATGATGTATTTACAAAAGCGCTCAGTAACCATTCAACTTTAACAGCCTTTTTTCTTGCTTATCACTGTCACATCAGCTATATACACTGTATATTTCATTTAAAACCACTTATATCAAATATATCATATTATTTTATCATCTGAAACATGCTGCTGCTTATATTCCAAAGCAGTGCATACAGTGCAGTTGACGTTATTGTCCTTTTTCACATTTTCAGGGTTTTTCAGCAGCGTTAGTCATAACAGACTATTGTGTGAAAGAAAACAGACTGTCTTCATGATCTCATTATCTCTGTGGAGCTTACGTTTGCTGATGTTTGTAGCTCATCAGAGCTTTTCCCATAACATAGAGAGTGACAGTGCATGGTTGCCAAGTTGGGAATATTAAAGTATTAATTCACTTCCAGAACAAAAATTTACAGATAATTTACTCACCTCCTTGTCTTCCAAAATATTAATGTCTTTCTTTCTTCAGTCGTAAAGAAATTGTGTTTTTTGCAGAAAACATTTTAGGGTTTCTCTCCATATAGTGGACTTCTATGGTGCCTGTGAGTTTGAACTTCCAGAATGTTTAAGTGCAGCTTCAAAGGGCTCTAAATGATCCCAGCCGAGGAAGAAGGGTCTTATCTAGCAAAAGATCTGTCATTTTCTAAAATAAAAAGTACAATTTATATATGTTTTAACCTAAATGCTCGTCTTGTCTAGCTCTGTGTTAACTCTGTTATTATTCTGGTTCAAGACAATTCGGGTATGTCTAAAAACTCACGTTATTTTCTTCTCCAACTTCAAAATCGTCCTACGATTGGTTGGAGGAGAAAATGAGATGGGAGTTTTTCGACACACCCTAACTGTCATGAACCAGAATAAACACAGAGTTGACGCAGAGCTAGACAAGATGAGCATTTGAGATTAAAATGTATATAAATTGTACTTTGTTTTTTTTGTTGTTTTTTTTAAATAACCAGTCATTTCACAAGATAAGACTAATGTTCCTTGACCTTGATTGTTTAGAGCCCTTTGGAGCTGCATTTAAACTACATTTTGGAAGTTCAAACTCACAGGCACCATTGAAGTCCACTATATGGAGAGAATTCCTGAAATGGTTTCTGCAAAAAACATAATTCCTTTATGACTGAAGAAAGAAAGACAAGAACATCTTAGATGACAAGTGGGTGAATAAATTATCTGTAAACTTTTGTTCTGGAATTGAACTACTCCTTTAAGTGTATCAATTTAGGAAAAAAGCTCTGATTGGAGGATTTTAGCTCTTGACATCTGGCAACCGCAACCATGAAAGCTTATCGATACAAGAGAACATAAATGCCAAATTAAAATGTTTTCAGGATAGATAACAATGTTGATTGCACATGAGACTAACAGGGAACGTTTTCACAACTTTTACCAATGTTTGTCCTAACATAAAATATTAGGACAAAACATTCTTAAAATAATGTTTATGCTTTATTAATTTTTGATATATGTTCCCCTAACATTGATAGTAAATGTTCTTAGAACAACATATGTTCTTTATGATGTTTCTTATAATGTTACTTGTACTTTATGAACGTTCTAAGAACCGTTTTTGTAACCTTTAAATAGTGTTCTAATCACAACAAGAAACCTGGACATTTTAACACTCTAGAATATTAAAAATGAACTTTGTTATATTTTAGATGAAAGTAAATTTAGTAGAACACTATAAGAAACATTTTATAACCTTTAAATTACGTTCTAATCATTTTCAGAAAACTGGACATTTAAGTGTTTTAGAAACAAAACAATGTTCCCACAACATTTTTATTACCTACATTTGCATACTAGATTAACTCATGAACACTTATTGATTGGTGAAGAAGCACCAATATGTCAATATTGTGATGGTGAAGCATGTGCTTTTGGTCTGCCCAATATTTAGTGTCATGAGACCAAGTTTATTATCCGAAAAAAACTATTAAGGACTTGTTTTACAAGATGGACCCAGAAAAAGTTTTACAATTTCTTTCAAAAGTAAATTAAAAATTTTTTTTATGTGCACTTCATTTAATAATTGCTTTATTTAAATTTTTGTATTTTGCATCGTGCGTTACTGTACTGTTTTTCTAATTTCTAATCTTTGTTTGCCATGAAATAGCCTGTGAAGATGATGTGGCAATAAACTTACATTCGTTACCTTAGAATCAGATTCTTGTAAATGCAATGCTGACGGGTCTTCTTTTATCCGCAGAGCCTTCGCTGTTTTCCAGAGACTCTCCAGCACCTTTAAGGAGCTCAGACGTCGGTCCGGTGGAGGCCAGCATTGAAGACCTCAGCTTCAGAACCCCCGAAGAGTCTCTCCTGGAGGTAGACGCCGCGCCTCCCAGCTCTCCACACCTGGAGCTGAAGCTGGCGCAAGAGTACAACTACCACAAATACGGCAGTCGTATAGTGGACCAGCCGGACGTCAGCGTTTATAATCCGCTCCCGCAGCAGCCGGCCAGCAGCAGGTGGCCTGGAGATGCTTCTTCAACTGTGTCTTCTGTGAAGTCTTGGACTAAACCTGCCGCGCACTCAAGCCCAGAGGAGGAGCTCCATCCGAGAACCGCAAGTTCGTTTGACGGTTTGCACAGGCCAGAGTTGGCGAGTCAGCTGTCAGTGCCATATTCTGACTACGACAGACTTCGTCCGCCTTACGATCGCTTCAAGTCCTGTCCAGATGGATCTCAGACAGCAGAATCTTTCATGCTGGATTCATACCCCGGCCTACGGTTCTCACCCGTATGTCCTCCATCGGACTCGGGTACAGGTAACAAGTCATTTATTTCTGTAGTGTTTTATACAGTACAGATTGGCTCAAAGTGTTTATCACAGTGATGCATAGAAAAATAGCAGAAACTGCTACAGAGACAGTTCAGGTTCAACACTGGTTCTGTTCTGAATCATATTTCAATTGTGATCATAATTTCCGCTGGTTATTTATCCAGAAAACGTTTCATTTAAATTCACCAATCGCATTATCTTGCATTGGTAACAAGCCTCCACAAGTTTTCATGGTTGTGGCTGCCAAATTTCACGAGTTTAAATCCCCCAACCAGAGCTTGGTAGCGCTTTACTTTACAGTCCTGTTTCGTGTGTACATACTATGTACTTATTATAGCAATTATAATAACTAGGTAATAACCCTGAATCTACAATTAAACCTAACCCTAACCCATGCAATACCTTATAATACTTATAATACGTTCTTGGGTAAGTGCATTATAAGTACTCATACTGTAAAATAAAGTGTAACCCAGAGCTTTTCTCATAAATTGGTACATTTTCTGCCCAGTGGTTTTCTTTATCTTCCCAACCTGGCAACCACGCACATGCTCTCTCTCTCTGCATTACGGAGAAAAGCGCTGCTAAACACATGTAAACTCAAATCTCTGTTGAGATATTCTACTAAAAAGAATGAGGCGAAATTCTGCATAAGCGTCACCTACTGTCAGAGAGTGAATTAATTTAGCCCGTCTGTTGTTTTTGTTCTGACCAGTTATATAAAACATACATAATCATTTATTGGGCTGAAATATATATATATTTTAAATTATTTTATTTTGTCAAAACCTGTATTATTTGAACTGTAAAATCACTACCTTTTTTGGCCGGTCTGGAGTTAGCAGTTATGAACATCTGCTGAACTGGTTAGACGTTTATTTTTCTCAACGAAAACCTCTGATCAGTTGCATTATTGCATTTTTGCTTGTCGTGTTGTGCCTTAAAGGGATAGTTCACATCTAAAAGTGAAAATTGGCCCATTATTTACTCACCATCCAGGCATCTCAGTATATGACTTCATTCAGAATTATATTGAAAATTATCCTGGCACTTTCAAGCTCTATAGATGGGTGTTTCTCTTCAGCAGTCCAAAATAAGTCCAATAAAGTGCATCTATCCATAATAAGAAGTGCCTCACACGGCTTCAGGGGGTGAATAGAGGCCTCCTGTAGATAATTTATGCATTTTTGTAAGAAAAATATGCATATTTAAAACATAATCACTTTAATCTAGCTTGCACTTACTATTGTACACGGAAGCAGCTCCAGGCGGATGACATAGGATGTATGTGTTGCGCATGCGCCTGTGAGTCTCCAACGTTTGTTTACAGGAGTGAGGGAATTTTCCTTACTTCAGCAAAGAAAAACCAGCCTTCTGGTGGCTTATATCAAAATTTGTTGGGTCTCTCCACTGCACATCCGCTTGGGTCACTTCCGAGTGGCGCATGTATAACGCATACGTCCTACGTCATCCGCCCGGAGCAACTTCGGCGTACGGCCAGTTGGTGCAAGCTAGATTAAATTGATTATTACATTTTAAATATGGATACTTTTGTTACAAAAATGCATTGATTTGCTACAGGAGGCCTTTATTAACCCCCCGGAGCCGTGTGAGGCACTTTTTATTATGAATGGATGCACGTCCTGATTTTGCTGAGTTAGATGTGTTCCTGGGTCAACATATTTTGTTGACCCTGGAACAACAATTTAATCCAAAAATTTAATCTTGACCACATCCCTACACCTAAACCTAACCTTACCCATGAGTAATCCCTAAAATCAGAGGAACTGATTACTTTATTGGACTTGTTTTAGACTGTTGAAGAGAATCTATAGCTCAGAAGTGCCAGAATTTTTTTTAATATAACTCTGATTGGATTTGTCTGGAAGAAGGAAGTCATATACACCTAGGATGCCTGGAGGGTGAAAAAAAAATGGGCTAATTTTCATTTTTGGGTGAACTAACCCTTTAATGTACTCTAATTTTTCCCCTGATTTGTTTGTTTCTGTAGGGTGGCCTGTGACCATCTCGAATGCCAGTGCGATTCAGATCGGGAGTTACAACACAATGAATTTGCGAGTCTCTGATAACAGCTCTTTAAGCTCGTTATCCACTGGATCCATCAACAGAATCAGATATAATGAGCTTCTGCAGAAGTATGGTAAGACTTTCTGACCGTTTCAGACCCCACTGATTCACTGTTTTTACCTCAGATTTACCTGTATTTAATCACAATACAGGTAAAATTTAATTTCAAGAATAAAACAAAAGTGGCATTTTAAAGTTAAGGGTGGAAAAAAGAAAGAGAAAAGGTGCAGGGGCGGTGCTAGGGGTGGGCTAAGGGGGTTGAGGCTTCGAATATTTTTTATTACCATGTCTTGTGCACATCAAGAGTGTTCATGCGCATTAAAATCATTTCTATTAAACCAGCACTTAGACAGTAAAATGCAGCTGTTTCAGGTATGTTACTGTATAACTTCATAAAGCCGATCTCATCACCTGTCGAAATTAGGTTGTTGTTAATGTTGCAACAAATCGTAGACTTTCTGGTTAGCTATGGTTAGCATTTACTAAGGGAAACAATTTAATAAAAAATACGTTATTATTAAATTATTTAAATCCAAGAGAAAATATTGTCTTTTTGCTCTAGTTCTAAGCAAAGCCATGTTGTGCCTCTCTGCACACTGAGGTGTTTCGGCACTGAATGATTTTGTGTTGTTGAATCAATGATTCACTGACCCATTCATTAAAACAGTTTCTTACTTAATTTTTGAATGAATCAGCCATTTTGAATGAAACAACTGAATAAATGACAACGACTCCGTTATTAAGACAGTGGTTACTGCCACCTACTTGCAGTTTTAGTCTCACATTTAAAAGTGTCATTATCTTTTTGCTATCATTTCATATTTCTGTGTTCGAAATTTTATATTTAAAACATTGATCTCATAATATTATTTATGGAATTTGTAGGGGTGGAACGGTTCAACTCACTCACGGTTTGGTTTTAGAGTCACGGTTCGTGGTGCTATGTTTAGGAAAAAACTATGATGTCAAAAAAACAAAAAACGAAATTAAGAATTAATTTATCAAACAACAGCACAAATAAATACAATGGAGTAAAGATGCAAATAAAATAAACAGTGATTTTCAGTTGTTGTTTTTATGTCTAACATTAGTTTTTATGTACAGAAATTAAATAAAGTAATAAAATGTAAAATAGCATTGCAAATTTTACTGTATAAATTAAATATTAATCTTTATTAAAGTTACAAAAGCTATTCAATCAAGAGCAGTGAGTGATTTCCTAATTGCTGTATGATTAATATTAAGAAAGTGCTGTCACTTTAAGAGAATGCACTGATACAGTACATTCAGTCAGCTATGTCTGCTGTAGGAAACTTACCAAGACTGGCATTTTGACATCATTTTTGTGTGAATTTGTCCATTCAAACACAATACTTCAGAGCAGAGCCGGCGCCAGGGCACTTCCATCGGGGGTGCATTTAAATTTCTAGGGAGGCACAAATCACATTTTGGGTGGGAGGCGTGCAATCTGTGATTGCGTGCAGCTACTGATGCTCGCAAAAGCGTGCAGTCGCTTTCTTATGCGCACTGTTTTATCAGTTTCACTTTCGCTTTCGAAATCGATCACATTCAGCAAGGATTTTTTTTTTTTCTGAAAACCGTTTCATTCCTAGCAATTTGTAAGTGCAGTGTAAATGTACGCAGGAGCTCCTTAAAAATATGTGTAGGCTATAGAGCCATGCGTGTTTAATTACACTTGTTCTTTAAAGGGGTCATCCCTGATTTGGGGCAAATTATGTAATTTAATGGAAACTATGTGAGTGGCATACATACTGTAATCAAATGTCAGATATCAAAATATAGACATTCAAATAAAGCTTTTGAATACTCTATAATAAAAATCTTTTTATCACTCCAGGTGAATAGAGTAAAAATTAACTAGGTGATTGATTACATTAAGCATTGCAAACTTTTTTTTTTTTTTTTTTACAAGTTTGTAACAATTTACAAGTTTTCTGAAATGTTATATTTGAAAATGCAAATGCATGATCTAATAATTTGCATACATTACAGAACAAAGATCTGAACAAGCCAAACAGCCCAAAATCTCAAAATTGACCAATGCATGTCTTTTGCCTTTTGTGTCTCGCCTCAATAAAGCCCTCATTTTAAAGTATTCCTGATTTAATGACATTGGTTTATATGTGCCAGATCTGATTGATTTTCTTGGTTTGATTGTGTTGTGATGATCAGAGGAGCACACGGTCACTGAGAATCAACTGGAGGTCCTGCGTCAGAACGTGGGTGGAAACTGGAAGCAGGTGGCCCGTAAACTGGGGCTGACCGACATAGACGTGGACACCATCGAGCATGACTACGACCGCGACGGCTTGGCAGAGAAGGTGCACCAGACGCTGGAGCGCTGGAAGATGAAGGAGGGTCTGCTGGGCATCACCGTGGGTAAACTGTGCCGTGCGCTGGAGGGCTGCATCAAACCCAACGTCCTCCTGCAGCTGCTACTGAAGTGTCAAGACACTGCTGGAGTGCCTTGAAACGTTACCTTTTATTTGTGTCATAATTACGTTAGTATCTTCTTCGCTGGAGGTTATCAGATTGGGTAAAGGGGCATTTATACCTTCATCAAACAGTGAAACATTACAAAGACGTGCAGTGTTTTTGACAGCCTAACATTCATCACTGTTTTATGGTGCTGGATGTTACCACATAATGATTGCAATTTTGTGAACTAATCGTAGCACAAAACATCTTTCTGCCATGTGATGTGGGAGGGCATTTACGTGACACTATTTGCAACAAAAATGGGAAACTGCTTATGCGTTTTGATTGATCATTTATATGAAAACATTATTTTGGGTGCCTGTATTGTCATTATTGTGTACACTCCAGACACACAAATTGAAAACGGTGAACATGCATATCACCTGTTCATGTAGTGTTTCTTTACAAAGTGATATCGCCATCTGCTGGCCTGGAATGCATAATAGTGTTTTTGGTCATTTTTGGGGATCGTACTGACAACTTTTTGACAACTTTTCTAAAATGCAAAAGAAAAACTTTTATCAAGTTCCTCCGAAGTGCCTTTTTCCTGAACTTGATCAACTGAATTAGTCTTTATATTTCAGAATCATTTGTCATGATTGTTAGATGCTTTATTAATTTGTTTTCCTGTTTAGAGATTTTTTAAAAATTAAATACTGGTGTGTAGATCAGTGACAGAAGTTTACACATCTGTGTGGGTTTTCTCTGGGCGCTCCGGTTTCCTCACAATCCAGAGACATACAGTTTAAGTGGCCTGGATATGCTGAATTGGCCATAAGAGTGAATGTGTGTGTGTGCCTGGTATTCCTTATGTTATGGGGACCAAGTGTTCCCACAAGTAAATATTGTCCTTTTGGGGACATATTTTAGTTCACATGAGGAAAACAGCTTATAAATCAAACAGAATGAAGCGTTTGAAAATCTCAAAGTGCCTGTAGTTTTGTGTGAGGGGTAGGTTTAGGGGTAGGGGACAGAAAATACAGTTTTTACGCCTATGAAATGAACCCATAGTGATAGGAATGCCAATGTGTGTTTCAGTGGTTTCAATGGTTTGCAAATCCAATGTGTGGATAATTCTGTGGTGATGAAATGAGATGATGATCAAGATCAGTGACAAACCAAAGGAAAAAAAAATAACCGAAAGTGTCTTTTATTTGACAACAAACAGTGCACTTTGGCATTGACTAATCCATTGGTAACAATGGATGCATAGCTTTATTGAAATATACATGGATGTTTAAGAACCTTAAAAAGTTTTGGAATCTTTCCATTGCACAAAAGTTTCCTTATAGTGAATTGTAAGCTTCTTCAGATTATTACAGTTCTTCACACCTTAAAAAAAATAGTGGTTCTCTTAAGAACTGATCACTAAAACGTTCTTTAAAGAGTCCAGAATGGTTCTTCTATGGCAAAAACCCTGTTGGAAGCAAAAGATATTTTCTCATTTGATGTTTTGATGATGATGATGACAGTGATGATGATGTTGGAGAGAGTGTCTAACATGTTGGTCCAAAATTTTGAGATCTGGTGACTGTGATCTGTATAAATGGGTCACTTGTTATCCTGGAAGATGACAATCCCATTGACAGAAATGTTTTGTCAGTGCTTCATCAATCAGCTTTATATTGGTTTGCAGGATCCCAAACCATGTCTGCAGAATGCTTCTCAATGCGTAGCAGCCACAGGATGTGCCCCTGGATTTTCTTTTCATTTGTCACCCATCTGTATATCTCAAATGTTTTTAATATCACGTCAATCCAACTTTTTTTATTAAAACTACTTTTTTCTGTGATGAAATCATCTCCTCTCATTTGTCTATATGTGTAATGTCTAATTCTACATGGTAAAAGTGTGCTTCTTCAGTTGATCTATATAGCTAGAGTTTAGTAGAGTGTAGATAAAGAGTGTCTAAATCAGCACTCTGTTAACAGTTCAGCCTTCAAGCAACAACCACAGTATTTGGTTTTACAATGACTATTAGAAGCCAGAGTGAAAGTGTGGTGGTTTATCATTTTAAGAGACCTGAAACAAGTCACATACAGCATATATTGCACTTTCACGTGTGTGAACTGCAGTTTAGCACAGTCACAACAGTGGAGTTTCATTAGTCCAACACAGGTCTGGGGCAAAAAGGAAAACATGTAAATAAAAATAATTTAAGCTCACGAAACATATATGTTTATTGATTGCATTTAGAAAAAAAAAAAAAAAAAACTAAGCAAACATTACAAATCGCATTGTAAATATATTGTAAATAATATAAATTGCATTTACTAACAGTAAATAGCCACGTCTATAAATGCAGGTGTGAAAGGCTTAGTCCAGTCTCATTCCTCGGTAAAGACTTTACGTGTACAAATACATAGATATGAGTATATAAATGAAAAAAAAATATGAATAAATGAGAATGTGACGTCATCATTTCTCTCTGTCTCTCTCCGTGCTGCCCTCCAGCGGAAGAATCTGGAAAGTTCACGAACTTGCTGGTGCTGAACATGCAGGTGGCTATATATGCGAATGACTCGCAGCACTGACAGATCTGGAACAGCATCAGAGAGACGCACAAGAACACAAAAGTCACTGAACATTTTGAGCCTGCATGGATTCCAGCCTTCCCTCAGATCATTCACGGGAATTGTCTGGCCAGTGTGGATTACTGTCCGGAGATCACACCATTTTACAGAGCTCGGAGTAGACCCAGCAGATCGAGATTGAACCAGTCACCTGCTCAACAGCGGAAAGAGCGAGAAGTGTTGAACACAAAAGAAGATATTTTGAAGAATGTTGGTAACCAAATGTTGCTGGTAGCCAATGACTTCCCTTTTTTTTTAACAGATACAGATGGGTTCAACAGAAGAAACTTATAGAGGTTTAGAACAACTTGTAGATGAGTAAATGATGACAGAATGTGTGTGTGTGTGTGTGTGTACTTGTTTTTGCTACATTGTGGGGACCAAATGTCCCTACAAGGATAGTAAAACCTGAAACCCGGCCAGCGGTCCCCACAATGTTAATAAATTATAAAAAATAGTGAATGATGTTTATCTGAAAGTGTAACGATGCAAACATGTTTTCTGTGAGCGCTAGGTTTAGGGTTAGGGTTGGGTTAGGGGACAGACAATATCGTTCGGTCAGTATAAAATCTACAGAAGTCTATGAAAAGTCCCCACAATTCACAAAAACAAACGTGTAATATTGCTTTAATAACATCTGTCAAAATTGATATGTTTAATTAATCAGGCATATTCAGGTTAATTCATTCATTACTTTAGTCAAGAACTAGTTGATTACACTAAAATTATGTTAATGTTGTTTACATCTTGTGGCTGTCATACTGAAACAATGAGTATATTAATGTTCACAAATTGGCCCATTTTATTTCAGTTGCTTTACTGTAAAAATATAGGTTTTTGTGGGAATGTTTGTGATAATTTGCCACAAATGCTGTTGATTGAATTTTACATGTTCTGAAACCAGAATACTTCATTAAATTTCATGAAAACAGATCTGCTATTCACATACTCAGCTTTATTCTCATGAATTTGTTCACATAATGTATTAATATGAAACTTTTACTGAAAAATATTTAGAAATGTTTGTTCATGTAATGCAGGATTCCCATTTCTTTTTTGTTTGTTTGTTTGTTTGTTTGTTTTGTGTGTTCAAGAAATAATTTATTATTCATATATATATATATATATATATATATATATATATTTTTTTTTTTTTTTTTTTTTTTTTAATGAATTGTTAGCTTTTTATAAACTTACAAATTCACTGCAGTTCTTACATAAAGTTTGGGAAACCCTGGTGTAATGTGATGCTGAATGCACTTTATGATGTTGATATCGAAAAATGGAATATATTTTGTTTTGCTTTTTTTTATGCAAGTATGGTATGTTTAATGGTAAGTTAGGTAAAAAGTAATCCAAAAATAGTCAGAATGCATGAGTAACCTAGATTAAGTTTTCATCATGCACTGTAAAAAACAATTTGCTGAGTCAACTTTAATTTGTAACCTGGCTGCCTTAAAATTTTTTGCCTTAAAAGTTCAGTCAACTCAAAAAAGTTTATTCAACTTGAAATATTAAATTATACTAACTGACAACTTAGATATTTGAGTTGATTCAACTTAAAATTTTAAGGCAGCTGGGTTACTTACCCATCTGTTAAGTTTAGCAAACACAAATATCTAAGTTGTTACTTAGTGCAACTTAACATTTCAAGTTGACTAAACTTATTTGAGTTGATTTTAAGGCAGCAGGGTAACAAATTATTTAAAGCTGACTCAACAAATTGTTTTTTATTTTTTATAGTGTGTAATCTGTATTCAGTAATGGACTACAATCTGTAAACATGATTACATGTAAACTGGATTATGTAATAAGATTCCAAAAAATAAGTACATGTAATTAGATTAAATTACATTTTAAAATACTCATAGTCAGACTACAGTTACCTTTTTATGGATTACATAAATACATACTATTTACATAATATCAATAATTTCTTATTTTATTGTTTCACAAATTTATAATTTAACATTTTTATGATTTAATTAATTGCTAGCTTTTCATTAAACTTACAAGCCCCAGTTTGGGAAACCTTGACGTAATATAACATTCAATGCGCTTCATGTCAATAATAACAATGAATGGAATGTATGTTCTTTAGCTTTGTATTTTTATATCAATATGGTACAAGATTATCCTATTAAAACCAATGCAATAAACAAGACAGGTCAAAAGTAATCTAAAAGTAGTCTAAAAATAGTCTAATTATATCACCTAAAATGTGTAATGTAATGGATTACGTTACTAACTACAATTTTTGCCATATAATTTGTAATTAGTAATGGATTACAATTTGTAAGTAATCGACCCAGCTCTGCTCTTTAATGTCTAATGAGACAAAGAGCCATGAGACACACTCATGTTAATTTATCACTTTAATCTGCATTATTAAGAGCATGTAAACAGAAATATAAAAACAATGTGAGCACACTGGCTGTTGTACAGGTGAATTCATCACTAATGGCATATCTGCAGTTTTCTGTAATTCCTCCTGAATGTCACTGTATTTACATGTCGTCCTCATTTGCACGTCGATCACCGTGATTTCGGACAGTGTCTTTTGATGTGAGTCAGTAGATTACTGGACTGTGTGAATCTCCTCCCGCAGAGAGGGCAGTGGTACGGTCTCTCTCCGGTGTGAACGCGCTCGTGTCTCTTCAGCGCTCCGGAGTGACTGAAGCTCCTGCCGCAGTGCGAGCACTTGTAGGGTTTTTCTCCGGTATGAACGCGCTGGTGCATCTTCAGCGCGTTGGACGTGATGAAGGTGTTCCCGCACTCGGAGCACACGTGAGCTCTCACGCCCGTGTGGATGTTCTCGTGATCTTTGAAAGTGCACAGGCGTGAAAAGCTCTTGCCACAAATAGAGCACAAGAAAGGCTTCTCGTTTGAATGGATGGACAGGTGTGTTTTTAAGTGCGACGCCAGGATGAATTTTTTCCCGCACTGATCGCAGGTGAACGGCCTCTCGCCGGAGTGATAGCGCAGATGACCTTTGACATCCGTGGCCCGTTTGAAGGTCTTCCCGCACTGAAGGCACGTGAACGGCCGGGCTTCGCTTCCTTTAGTTTGTTCTTGGCCGACGTTCTGTGATGAGCTTAATGATTTTTCTCCAGCTGTGATATGCTGAGGTTTCTGATACTGATGGTCTGATTCATGGTTCCACGCTGATTCATTCATTTCTTGACTTTCCTCTGTTCCTTCCACCAGTTCTAAAATGAACAAATTACATTGTCAACGTTCAGTTTAGGAGAGATAAATCTGAGGTGGAAGTAATTTCCAATTGAAAAAAAAAAATCAGTAAAGCGCATATATCAGATGATTCCTCAGTGGAGTAATGATCTTCCCAAGACTCTAAGACATCTCTTGAACTATCTTTTGAGGAACGTTTATTGGTTTATCTATTTATTAATTACCATTGCATTGCATTGCATTTTATGTTTGGATCATTTCAATGTCACCTTATTAAGATATTATTGGAGCCACAACTGATATTTTTATCATTTATGTCAGTATCTGCTGTACTGTTATAAATATCTCATTGATTTACATCATATATATATATATATACACACACACACACACACACACCACTGCTCAAAAGTTTGGGATCAGTAAGACTTTTTAATGTTTTTTAAATATGTCTCTTATGCTCATCAAGGCTGCATTTTATGTGATAAAAAATACAGAAAAAACAGTAATATTGCAAAAGGTTATTACAATATAAAATGTTTTTGTTTTTTTTAATATACTTTAAAATATAATTTATTCCTGTAATGCAAAGCTGAATTTTCATCAGCTGTTACTCCAGTCTTAAGTGTCGCATGATCCTTCAGAAATCATTCTAATATGCGGATTTATTATTAGAATTATCAATGTTGGAAACAGTTGTGCTGACAAATATTTTTTTTGGAACCTGTGGTTCTTTTTTTCAGGATTCTTTGATGAATAACAAGTTAAAAAGAACAACATTTATTCCAAATATAAATCTTTTTTAACAATGTAAATGTATGCTAGCAGTTTTTTTAATTAATTTAACATATCCTTGGTGAATAAAAATATGAATTTCTTTCAAAAAAAATAGAAGAATAACAATTTACTGTCCCCAAACTTTTGAACAGCAGTGTATATTGTTAGAAAACCTTTCTATTTTAAATAAATGCCGTTCTTTGTAAATTTTTATTAATCAAATAATCCTGAAAAAAAAAAAGTATTACAGGTTCCAAAATAATATTAAGCAGCACAACTGTTTCCAACATTAATAATAAATCAGCATATTAGAATGATTTCTGAAAGGATCGTGTGACACTGAAGACTGGAGTAATGATGACATTTTTTTTGGATTTAAATGACATTTTAATGTATATTAATATAGGAAAACATTGTGTCACATCAAAATAATATTTCACAATTGCAATTATTTTTCTGTATTTTTGATCAAATGAACACAACCTTGATGAACGTCTTTAAAAAACATGAAAAATCGTACTGATCCCAAACTTTTGATTGGCAGTGTATATATATCTGTGTTTGATTATGTATTGTGTACACAAACCTCTTTGTTCCTCATTTTCATCTTTATTTTTTATTTGGGATGGTTCCGGATCACTCATGTCTTCACTCTCCTCTTTAATAAACTCCACCTGTACAGTGTTATGTTATGAAGATCTCAAGTTTTTCCCCCTGGTTGAACAGATGGTAGAAATATTCAGCATTTACTGATGAATTGGTGAAAATTCTGATCACTGTGGCATTGAGACCTAATGAAAAACACAAAAAGGTACTGAATTTACATATGCATGAAGTAATTTACATTAATGTGGATATAGAGAATATTTGTAATGTATTTGCATGTATATTATTCCACATTTTATGTGCATTTATTTTTTTTTTAAGGCAAATGAAATTGTATACATAAGTTTTAAAAAGTACAGAAACATCTACTGGTTATAAAACACCCAAATCTGTCTCTCTTAAACTGACCATCTGCCATTTGGACATTTTTATAATTACTGTTTTATAATTAATAATCAGTACTCTTCTGATCTTGCACTTTGAGAGTTTATTTCTATCATCTGTGAGTCTGAAGCCCTTTGGGTCTCCGCCGATGCAGTCGTACTGTTACTCATTTACCCAAGCATTTCCAGCAGTAAAATATGGTGTTGGTCACTCAAGGAAAAAGTCAGAGCTCTGCTGTCGTCCTGTCAGTCTTGTTTCGCTCCTGTCAGAATCATCACATCATCAGATACTTACGAGGAGTTGCTAGTGCTGCAGCAGTTTTCCTCATAACTTACTCCAGTGCAATGCAGCTGCAAGACTGTTCATTGCATACATAAGCAAACAAAAAATCCGCGAAGAAAACCTCCTATAATATTGCAAACACACGTTAGATTAATGTCGTTTTGGAGTAAACTCCTCCCTGTCAGTCTCCGCGATGTAGTGACCGAATCATGTGATCAGTTGCTCACGTGATGTAAACGCACTTCTGTCTATCGCGTTGTTTCGGTTCGGCTGGCAGAAGAACTACTGTAAATTTCATCGTCATTAGTCCCTTATTTCTTTTATTCAGTTTATATTTACAGCATTTAGTCATCTTGGTTAACGTTGTTTTTTATACTGATGTAGTCCGTTTCATGTGTAATTTTAGATTTGCTTGAAAGTATTTTTAATATTTAAAGTGCACACACATCATTTAAAATATAACAATATTTAACCACGTTATGAATAATAATAATAATAATACGTTTTAATATATTTGCTTTGGTTTAGATGATTTTTTTTAAATCTCCAAAACATGTTGGTATGCAGAAGCATTTTGTGAACAAAGGCTTTTTTTCATACCCAAAGCCTATGGGATAATTTTTGTGCCAATAAGAATGAACGTAACTTTATTAAACTGAAGGTAACTTTCCAAGAAACGATCAAAAATATGCCACTGCAAAAGAAGAAAAACACAATGAAAATGAAAAAATGAACTCAGTCGCACGAATTTAACATGCTCTTCAAATATGCTTCATTCTTTGTTAATGATTTTCAAAGAATCGTTTTCGCGAATCATGGATTCTGAATGCGTTGCCACAGCTTTCGCTTACGCTTCGCAAATTTTCGTTTGCTGTTTTGGCACAAACCTCTCGTGGGGGCGGGCTTAACAGCGATCTACTCTGATTGGCTAATGAGCTTTTGATGGACAGTTGCTCTCTGACCTGGAATCACGGACGGTGACGTCAGTGGCGCACATATTGGAAAGTTGTTGCGGTGTGCAATACGTCGTGCTTTGTTTATATTAAGTATTAATGTTATTAGTATTTCACCTATGGTCGTCTCTTAGTTTCTAAAGATGAGCTCCCAGGAAAGACACGGAGCAGCATCATCTTCCACCTCAGCTTGTCCCTCAGGGCAGCTTGAAGTAGGTTCGTGTTGCTAAAGTAACGTTAATCAATAACATCGATAAAAGTTTTATTCATGTACAGTGTGCAACAGTTCTGATAGTTTCTATAAACAAAGCACGACGTATTGCGCCACTGACGTCACCGTCCGTGCTTCCAGTTCAGAGAGCAACTGTCCATCAAAAGCTCATTAGCCAATCAGAGTAGATCGCTGTTAAGCCCGCCCCCACGAGAGGTTTGTGCCAAAACAGCAAACGAAAATTTGCGAAGCGTAAGCGAAAGTTGTGGCAACGCATTCAGAATCCATGATTCGCGAAAACGATTCTTTGAAAATCATTAACAAAGAATGAAGCATATTTGAAGAGCATGTTAAATTCGTGCGACTGAGTTCATTTTTTCATTTTCATTGTGTTTTTCTTCTTTTGCAGTGGCATATTTTTGATCGTTTATTGGAAAGTTACGTTCAGTTTTATAAAGTTACGTTCATTCTTATTGGCACAAAAATAATCCCATAAAAGCCCAAAAATGAATACCTTGGGATTAAAAAAAAAGTTGAAAAACTTTGATCTGACTAAAACTACAGGTTCTTTTCTCATTAATTTTGCTCCATTTTATTTCTATTTCTGTAATCTTATAATATACAATTAGAACAAAATATACTACGACATTACTGAGCTTGACAGAAAATAATTGTAACATTACTGATATGTTATTCATCCATAATAGCTAACACATGCCTAAAGAAGACTGCTTACTGTAAAGCAGACACACAATAACAAACTAGAATGTGTTTTTCTGTATCAGCAGAAATGGTGTTTAATTCTCAAAGCATCACACTCAGCAGTTTAGTTTAACAAGATGGTATTAAAGAGAAATAACAACAATTAGGTAAATAGATATCAATGTCATTGATAATTAACTGGGTAATATTGCTCCTCCCAAATACTTAAGTACAAACATTCCTATTTAGACCTAGATTTATGCACTTGAACTGCATATAAAATGTTCATCCATTTGGATGAATAACAAACGTAATGTGACTTAATGCTGATTCTAACCTATTTGAATAATTACATTTCAATTTTATTTATTTATTTAGTTAGCTAGGTTCATTTATGTATGACTGGGCAAATATGCATCATATTAAATGTGCTGAAAATGTGCAAGATGTAGCTGATTTAGTTTGTTCATCGGATTTGGAGAAATGTCATCCCATCATTTGCTCATCAATGGATCCTTTGCTAGAATGAGAGTCCAAAGTGTTATTATGGATTATGGCCTTAATAATGGATTTGTTTCAGCTTTTGTCTTCTCAAGATGTGAACTGATGGACTGGAGTGGTGTGGATTACTTGTGGATTATTGTGACGTTTTTATCAGCTGTTTGGACTCTCATTCTGACGGCACCCGTTCACTGCAGAGGATCCACTGGTGAGACAGTGATGGAATGACACATTTCTCCAAATCTGATGAACAAACAAACTCATGTTTATTCATGTTTAAACTGTGTAATTGAAATGGATGAACGTTTTATATGCAATTCAAATACATACATTTTGAATTTAGACCAGGCATGGGCAAACTCGGTCCTGGAGGGCTGGTGTCCCTGCAGAGTTTAGCTCCAACCCTGATAAAACTTACCTGCCTGTAGCCTTCTAGTAATCCTGAAGACACAGATTAGCATGTTCAGGTGGGTTTGATCAGGGTTGGAGCTGCACTCTGCAGGGACACAGACATCTGTCCTTTGGGAAGAATTCCATTTTTGGCTTTTGTACCATTTACATGGGGTCCATTTCTTTGTCCAGTGAGTGTTTTTCTATGAATCTGTGAATTTCTTGTTGACCTGAAACACTTCCCACATAAAAACGCAGTGATGCGTCTTCTCTGTGGTGTGAAGTGAAGGGGCTCTAGAGTGCTTTACCACACTCAGAGCACACATGAGATTTCACTTTCAGGATCGACGGGGATCCCAAACACGGATGGGTTTTGAGGCCGACGATCTGAGTGAATCTCCTTCCACACTGATGGCACATGTACGGCTTCTCTCCGGTGTGAATCCGCATGTGAACGTTCAGGTTCGCTCTCCGTTTGAAGCTCTTCCCGCAGTGCTGACACAAGAAAGGCCTTTCTCCAGTGTGAACTACGCTGTGAATCTTAAGCTGTGCTTTCTGAGAAAAACTCTTTCCACACTGAATGCAGGTAAAAGGCTTCTCATGAGAGTGAATCTGCATGTGCAACTTAAAGCTCGAGTTACATTTGAAAGTATTTCCACACTGACGGCAGATCAACGGCGTCTCGCGAGTGTGAATCTTCACGTGCATCTTCAGGTTCTTTTTCCGTGTGAGGGTGTTTCCACACTGAGAACACGAAACGTGAAGGGTTTCTCTCCGGTGTGAATTTGTATGTGATTCTTGAGGTTTTTCTCTGTAAAACCGAGTCCACATTGATGGCATGTGAACGGCTTCTCTCCGTGTGAATTTGCATGTGCATATTAAGGTTTCCTTTGCACATGAATCTCTTTCCACACACATGACACGCAAAGGGTTTTTCTTCATTGTGATTCCACATATGAGTGTTCAGGTTTGTTTTTTGTCTGAAACACTTTCCGCACTGAAGGCAGGTGAAGGGTTTCTCTCCAGTGTGAACTCTTATGTGAATCTGAAGGATTTTTTTCTCTCCGAATGTCTTTCCACACTGAGGACACGTGAACGGCTTCTCTCCGCTGTGAATTCTCATGTGCGTATTAAGACTGTCTTTACGTGTGAAACTCCTTCCACACTCCACACATGCGAACGGCTTCTCTCCAGTGTGACTTTTTATGTGCTTTGTCAGGCAGTGTTTTTGTGTGAAACTCCTTCCACACTCGGAGCAGGTGAATGAACGTTGGGCTTGTTTTCTTTTGGTCTTTTCTTGGTTCAAATGCTCGTCGCTCTGTGAGCAAGTAAAATTTTTTTCTGCAGGACTGAAATCAGAGCAATTCTGTTAGTAACAGCGCTCCTCGTCAACATCATTCAGTTTGTTATTTTCTTCTTCCACCAAATCTGTGAGAACAAAACAAAGAGTCAAAATTTATTCCAAGACAGGGAATTCTTGTGTGTCGGTCCTTGTATCAACATGTTCTTACTTTTTTGTGAACTGTATTCTTACTGCCAATGTCTGTGTTTGTGTTTATATAAAAGATCAAAATTTACTGAAGCTAGAGGTCAAACAGCTCTACAGAAAACCCTTGTGTGCATTTGAGCGATTGCAGGGCCTGCCTGTGAATGCAAAAATGTGTTTTTTTTTTGTAAATCTGATTACCTTGTTCATGATGATGTAATCTGTACTCTGTTTATAAACTTTACTCACTGAATTATGAATAATTTCCTCAAATTACGAGAAGAAAGTCACAGATGTTTTTTCAGCCATTTTAGATGATCAGATATCACAAAAAAAATCACAGCTCTCTTCATGTATCCACGTGTCACAGTCAAAACTGGCCAGGAATAAATTACAACAATGACACAGAATTATCATTAAAAAAAACACATACTAACATTAAAAAAATGTAAAGAATGAATGAATGAATAAATTAAGCAAAATATCTGATTGCATAAACATGCACCTCTTTTTATAATATTATAATTACAATATTTTTCAAATAATTAGGCATGTTAGTGGGAATCTGAAACATGAATTTAGAATCACCCAGTCTTCATTTACAGTGGCTATACAAGTCTACACAGTACAAATATAACTCCAAACAGCAATTATTAGGGCCAGCACTACAGAAGCATCAGACCAAGTGCAGCAATGAGTAACTGATGCCATTGTAAGATAACTGTAGTCAAACTGGCTGAAAAATCATGAATACAAGCACTAGTAGTATGATTTAATGGTTTATCACTTTTGACCAATAGGTGGCGCTCTTATCAGCTCGATGTGGTGTGTTCTGTGAGGTGATGATGGCACACACAGAGTTTGTCATTAATTATATCAAAGCCCTGCAGAGATGCAGACGCAGACGCAGTTTGGCATCACTCCAGAAAATTTGTTGATGCATTAAATGATAACCGTTTCACATATCGACACAAAATCCACACATTTTTGCCAGAATGATCTGAAGGTGATCCGAGTCAAATTTAGTGAAAATCTGACCAGCGTTTTTTTTTATGTAATTTTTTAAATCAAATTGGTGGATAGGAAGTTGATATCTATTTTCTCGGCATGACCCAAGGAATATATTGAGACCAGTTTATTAACATAGGCTAATATACTCAAAATTATTAGCATTTTTGGAAATGTCGTAACTTTAGATCACAATATGGCGCTGCCCGAAACTTTTTGAGTACCATCAGGGCATGGTGCTGAAGACACATACTGAGTGCCATAAATATATGCCAATGAGTTCATAAAATATAGCATTTTAAGACAAAAAACTAAATCGGGTAAACTTTTTGCCAGTATTGCTTGAAGGTGATCTGAGCTAATTTTGGTGAAAAAAAGACAAACCATCTAGGATGAGTTAAAAAAAAAATTACACTATTTAAAAAAAGTTATTGTGGAGATTGTTCTCTATCTGTGTGCTAAATTTTATAACCTTCTCACACCCAGTTCTATGGGCTGCCTTAGATTCACAGAGTGGAGGAACAACAAAAAGAAGCGCTTATCCCTGCAACAGAGCTCCTGATTGATTATATTGAGGGGGATCTTTTGTGTGCAGCCTGTTCAAGCAATTCCACAGGTTTTAGACATAAATTATAATGATCTGTTATTTGGCATGATTCCCTCCGTCTTGTCTACTGCTGCAGTCAAGCCGCTTGCACCACCATGCTTCATTGTGGATATGTTGGATTTGGTGTGGTGTTGTTTGGATGATAAGCAGTCACTTTCATGTCAAATAAGGCCCAATTGTTCAGTTTGGTTTCAGCAGACCATAAAACACATTGTCACATGCACATTTAGATGTTTTTTGGGAGTACTGGCTTCCATTTGGCCACCCTACACCATAACCCAGACATGTGAAGAACAAGATATACAGAATACAAAACTCAATCAAAGGAATGTTTTTAGAAGAAGAACGGCATTTTGAAATGGCCTGAATCCAATCAAAAACAAAGAGGGCTGTAGACAGGAAGTCCTCTGCCATTTGATCAATCTGGAGCTGTTTTGCTGGAAAAGATGGGAAAATACTGACAAGGGTCTGACATGATACATCTTTCAGATGAAATCTGTGATTGTAACTAGGGTGTGTAGTCAGTAGTCACTGTATACCATAAATGAATATATACAGTGATATAAAAATATATATACAGTGTTAGTGTGGGAAAGGTCATTCTGTGTCACCTCAACCAGAGGTTGATATTGATTGTTGATCATTTTCTGCAGGAAAGCCAAAATATGAAACACCATGAATTAATATTTAGTGAGTAATACATTATTATGCAGAGGGAGTCAAAGTGGCAATTTCCACCAAACATTTCAGAGCGAAACTGCAGATAATGCAAAAAAAAAAAAAAAAAAAAAATAAATAAATAAAAGAAAAGAAAATCAATCATTATAACATTAAAATGATTTTTATTTTTAGACAGAGATTTGTAGGTCTGTTAAAAATCTAAAATCTAGATTTTTCTGTTGACTTCACAATCTATCTTGCAGTCCAGAAATTAGACAGCATACCTGCAACTCAGCTAACAAAAAGTTACATTTCTTTGTCATTCTTTCTTTGTAAAATTGTCATTTTAACATCCTTATACAAAGAAACTGTTTACCGTTTAAATGTTGATTCATGGCATTTAATATCTTGGCTTTTTTCATTATTGTCTAAAAACCGGATTTGATATGGAGTGACCCAAAATACACAATATAAAATTTTCAAGAAACAATTAATTAGTTGGTTAAGATGTTGGGCTCAGTGTTTTACTATACAAAATCAAATAATTTCTCATATCAAACTAGTACAGTCCTACATTCAAACAAAACACAGCCTAATTCACAAGAAAGGTACATTCAGCATGGGGGCCCAGAATGTTTCAGAACTCTCAATCTCTTTTCAGAGGCTTTTTTGTGAGCTCTGCTCTGACAGGTTGGCCGCACACCACATATGTCTTTTACAGTAAAGATGATTCTTGAGAGCTTCTTGTCATAGTGCACACACAAAACATACAGAAACTGTAATGATAAAAAATATTTTAAAAGATTTCAAAGCCAAATAAAAATTTATACAAACGAAAAGAATTTTTCCTTTTTTTAATCTCTGTTATTGACTCTAAAATTATTTTTAGCTATAGCACCATCCAACAGTGGTTATTTCTTAGACTGGTCCGACTCCAAAAAATACTCTGCTGTTATGTCTGGAACACATTTAGTGCTTTTAAAGAATTTATATAAAGTATCTATTTAACATCTGACAGGAAAGGTCTCATAGACCTACTGCAGATGAGCAAACGCTCCAAAAACACGTCTTATATGAAAACATGCATCAAATCACATTTTGCTTAAACCCATTCACCACCCTCCCATTATCTGTTGTTATTTCACATCTCTTCTTTTTTCCCGTGAAGCTGCTGAAACTTTGTATCTTGAGCACTAATGAATAAATGAATGAATGAATGAAGAATGATCACCAACCTCTCTGTTCCTCTGTATCTTCATATTTCACTCTGCACGGCTCAGAATAACTCATGTCTTCACTTTCCACTTTAATGAGCTCCATTATTATGACAGAATGTCTGAGCTGCAAAAAGATGCACTAATTACACACAAACTACCCCTATTTTTTTATCTGGAGTTACTCCTGTTTGTTTGTAAACAATGACATATATGCAATTATTAATCTAAACCCCAACTTGCTTATTTCTTTAGCGCAGTTAAAGTGCACACACAGCAGGACAGACTTTAAAGTGTGTGCGTTAGAGTCACTAGATGTGAGATGCGCTGCATTACTTTGTATGGTGTTGTTTTTCTTTGGTTTGATGGGGGTTCACAAACCGACTGAATGCCGCCGCCTACTGGACTGCTGCTCAATATTGCAGTGCCACATTACCTGGGTTAAGGCTAGAAATACAGCTCTAGCTACTGGGCATGCGCACATCAATATAACGTTATTTTTGTATTTTGTATTATAGTAAGGGCTAAGTTTACGGTTGGGGTAGGTGTACACATTAAAGAAAACGCTATCCAATAGGTAGAACAATTCATTTCATTGTTAGTTTCCGGTCAGAGATGTATCCCTTCTAGCCATAACCCATTACCTGGGCTTCTGATTTGTTCCAAAAGGTCTGATTTATCCCAAGATGAAAATCCGTTTCTAACCACATTTAGCCCTAAACATTCATAAAAATATGCAACAAGTGGGGCAATATATCTGGATAAATATATATATGCAGTGCTGTGTACACTACACCCAGACTTTTATTATTTTCAAACATCACTCCTGTTCAATCACCTATGATTTTGAAGCAAAACTATAGCTACCAAGAATAAAAACAGAAAGCATCATATTTTTATACAGAGGTTAGAAGGTCTGTGGCTCCATGTACAAATTGTTGAATGTTACATTTTGTAAAATCCAAATGAGGGTCACTGAAGAACAAATAATGGTGAAATCTGTCATTCTGCCTTTAACTTTCGAAAGGAAAATGTAATTTGCACATACTTTGACAAAAATAAATTACTACGTAAACACTGACCTATTGGATTTAATATTTTGGCTTTCATTTGTTTGTCTGTTTGGGGAAAATAAATAAATAAATAACAACAAATTCTACATTACTACCCTGGAAAGTTTCTGAAATTTCTGAAATTCAAAAACTTTACTGGGTAAAAACATGTCTCTTTCAAGATAATATATACAAAAAAATTCTGTAAAGACACTTACTAAACTTTCTTTACAGAAATTTAGTAGTATATATTATCATGAAAGAAGCATTAAAAAGTAAACGATGGCATAATTTTCATTGTTGGGTGAACTATCCCTTTAAAAATGTTAATGTAGATTTTTTTGTGGAAAATTGTCACTGCTAGACGCCTTTTTGACATTAAATAAATAATTATTATTGCTGTACCCTACTCAGACATAAACTACCTAATTCATTCCCTACACAAAAGTACATTACCAATACTGGTATGAACAAAATGACCTTATTTTATTACTAATATTTCACAATAACAAGTCAGAGGTCTTTAACCCTGCCTCTGGGGATCCAGTTTCCTGCACAGGTGTTTCTTGTATTTACTTAAAAACTGAGACGCATAAGCTCAGCTAAAAATCTTTTTTACTTGTTCGACTGAAGAAACAAAGACATCTACATCTTGGATGGCCTGAGGGCAAGAACTGTCCCTTTAAGACCTTTAGTTTGTTGAACAAGTCAAAACGTCTTTCCACCCCTTATAGAGACAGTTCAATTCGTTCCTCACTAAAGCCAATGCACTGAAGTTTCGCTTACTGTGACAGTCTGGACTGGAGCTTTCACATGCGTGTGGAATTTCTGGTGCTCTTTTAAACCTCTTTCCACAGAGCACACGTAAGGCTTCTCATTCGCAGGACTTTTCAAGCGGATTCTCAGGGCTGATGGTGACGTGCAACTTGTTCCACACTGATGATTTTTCTCCAGAGTGAGACAGCAGATGAATTCTGAGATTGCTGGACTGTGTGAAACGCTTCCCGCACTCGTCACACGCGTACGGCTTCTCTCCCGTGTGAATCCGCATGTGTATATTAAGACTCGCTTTGCGTGGGAAGCTCTTCCCGCACTGATGACACGCGAAGGGCTTCTCCCCTGTGTGAGTTCTTATGTGACTCTTCAGGTGACCTTTCTCTGTGAAACTCTTTCCACACTGAGGGCAGGTGAAAGGTTTCTCGCCCGTGTGAATCCTTTTGTGACTTCGCAGATGACTACTCATTATGAAGCTCTTCCCGCACTGAATGCAGGTAAAAGGCTTCTCACGGGAGTGAATCTGCATGTGCAACTTAAAGCTCGCTTTACATTTGAAAGTATTTCCACAGTGACAGCAGATGAACGGCGTCTCGTGAGTGTGAATCCTCATGTGCATCTTCAGGTTGCTTTTCTGTTTGAAGCTCCGTCCGCACTGAAGACACGTGAAGGGTTTCTCTCCACTGTGAGTTTGTACGACGTGCATATTAAGGTTTCCCTTGCACGTGAAGCTCTTTCCGCAGCGATGACACGCAAAGGAATTTTCTCCATTGTGATTCCACATATGAGTGTTCAGGTTTGCTTTCTGTCTGAAACTCCATCCGCACTGAAGGCAGGTGAAGGGTTTCTCTCCAGTGTGAACTCTTATGTGAGTCTGAAGGATTTTTTTGTCTCTGAACGTCTTTCCGCACTGAGGACACGTGAACGGCTTCTCTCCGCTGTGAATTCTCATGTGCGAATTAAGCCTTTCTTTACGTGTGAAACTCTTTCCACACTCCACACATGCGAACGGCTTCTCTCCAGTGTGACTTCTTACGTGCTTCGTCAGGCAGTGTTTTTGTGTGAAACTCTTTCCACACTCGGAGCAGGTGAATGAAGGCTTGGCTTGTTTTCCTTTGGTCTTTTCTTGGCTCAAATGCTCGACACTCTGTGAGCAACTAAAATGTTTTTCTGCAGGACTGAAATCAGAGCAATTCTGATTGTAACGGTGCTCCTCCACAACATCATTCAGCCTGTTATTTTCTTCCTGCACTAAATCTGTGAGAACAAAACAAAAAGTAAAAATTAATTCCAAGAAAGGGAATTCGTGTGTGTCGGTCCATCTAATATTATTTTTATTAATAATAATACTAATAATATATATTTTATTATTTATTATTATTTTTTATGTATAGTGATGAAAGCCAAAATATTAAATGTCGTGGATGAGTAATCCACTATTTTGTAGAGGGGGGTCAAAATGGCAATTTTCACCTGAGACTCAGAGTCAAGTTACAGGGAGGTAAAAATGACTTCAGAAAGATGGCAGCATCATAATGTTATTTTTACACAGAGATTAGTAGGTCTATTAGTAAAATCTGTTGACTTTATCAATCTTTGTTGCATTATGTGCCAATGGTGATCATTCAAAGTGGAGAAAACAGCACTTTTCAAGTTTGTTCTCCAAAGTTTGTATGCCTGTAACTCAAGAAGTATTAAAGATATCCTAATGTCCTTTAAGTTGTTGGGTCTTAACAAACTTTCCTTTTGGCATCTTTATTTTTAAGGCCTTACATCATTCAGTTCCAGAGAAATTTCAATATGGCCCCAGGAGTAAATCATTAAAATGTGCACATTTTCAGTGGTCAAAAACCAAATGTGGGTCAGTTTACAAAAATATGAGATTACTTTTCTTTTAAAGAGGAAATGTCTGAAGAACAAATAATGTTGAAACTAGAGATGCATCTCATTTCCTTCTGTCAGGATGACTGCATTGAACATACCTGTCTGAGTGCCATAAATAATCTTTCTTCAAAGTTTGCATGCCTATAACTTAAGAAGTATTAAAGACATCGCAATATGATATTAGATTTGAGTTGTTAATCAACTGGAATCTTAATTTTCAAGGCCCTACATCATTCCATCCCAGAGATATGAGGATCTCAATGAGGCTGCAAGTCCAGATTGTTGAATATGAACCATTTTCAGTGTTTGAAAACCAAATGTTGGTCACTTTGTTTACAGCTGATACTTATTTTATTTAAAGAGCAATGTCTGAAGAAGAAATAATGTTGAAATTAGAATTGTATCTTGTTTCCCTCTATCAAAACAATTGCATAGAACACACCTGTCTGAGTGCTGAAAGTGCACTGAAATGATCAAAGTGGAGGCACATTACCTTGATCTCAGTCGTCTATTCATAAGATTACAATGTTTATATAAAAATACGTAAGGCAGTAAAGATACTAAAAGAATATCTACCCAATATCTAAAAAGGTATTAACATATCTTTACTACTTCCTGAGTTTCAGGCATGCAAACTTTGGAGAAAAAAAAAAAGTGCTGTTTCCCCATTTTTCAGTGGTCACCATTGGCACACAATGCAACAAAGATTGCTAAAGTCAACAGATTTTACTAACAGACCTACCAATCTCTGTGTAAAAATAACATTATGATGCTACCATCTTTCTGAAGTCATTTTTACACCCTGTAATTTGACTCTGAATCTCAGGTGAAAATTGCCATTTTGTCCCCCTTTACAAAACAGTGGATTACCTCATAAAGATTCATCCATGACATTTAATATTTTGGCTTTCATCACTATACATGTCTATCTTTCTTCAGAAAAAAACGAAAACAAAACAATCAATCAAATCAAAAATTTGAGCTCAGGACCTTTGGTTAAGTTGACATGGAATGACCCACAGATTTTTCTAGGTCTGTCTTTAGAGTGGACCATTATCATCATGCTGAAAGATAAACATCCTCGTCAAGGCCTGCAGTTTTTGTGCCAAAATAATCTGGTATTTGACATGATTCCTTCCGTCTGCCCCAGTCCCAGCTGCTTGAACCACCATGCTTCATTGTGGATATGTAGGTGTTGGTGTGGTGTTACTTGGGTGATAAACAGTCACTTTCATGCCAAATAAGGCCAGTTGTTCAATTTGGTTTCAGCAGACCAACAGCCCAAATCCAATCCAAACCAAATCGGGCTGTAGACAGGATCGGCCCTGCCATTTGATCATCTGATCTGGAGCTCTTTTGCTGGAAAAGTGGGGAAAAAACTGACAGGGGTCTGACATGATGAATCATGAATTAAAATCTGTGATTCTAACAAGGGTGTGCAGTCAGTTTATAGTCATTGTATACCATAAATGTAGTATATGAAAAAGGGTCATTCTGTGTCGCCTCAACCAGAGGTTGATATTAATTGTTGATCATTTTCTGCAGGAAAGCCAAAATATGAAACGGCAAGAATGCATATAATATGTAGAGAGGGGTGAAAATGGCATTTTTCACTCATCATTTTGGGCAAAACCCAAAAGGATTTTATAAATCTTTTTTTATAATGTTATAAAGCATTGTTTGAATTTAGACAGCGATTTGTTGGTCTGTTACTAAAATCTGTTGACTACACCATCTTTCTTGCAGTCCAGAAATTAGACGGCACGCCTGCAACTCAGAAATGTAGCATTTATATCATTGTCATTGTAAAATTGACATATTTCTGTACTACAAAGAAATTGACTACAGTGTAAATACTGATTCATGGCATTTTTTGTTTTCATTATTTGTGTAAAACCCCTCATTTTACCCAGATTTGACATGGAAGACATGATATAAAATTTAGATTAAATAATTTATTAATTGGATCAGACGTTTAGCAAGTCGTGGAACAGTTAACTTGGGCTCTTTTTCTATGCAAAATAATGTCATTTCCCAAATCAAACCGGTAACGTTACACTCTTATTCAAAGAGAAGATCATACGCTCTAAAATGATGTCTTAGTAATAATAAAGTCTTAGTTTGTAATGAATGAATGAAGAATAATCACCAACCTCTCTGTTCCTCTGTATCTTCATCTTTCACTCTGCACGGCTCAGAATAACTCATGTCTTCACTTTCCACTTTAATGAGCTCCATTGTTATGACAGAATGTGTTATGACAGTATGATCGGTAGTTTCATCTGGAGTCACTCCTGCTTGTATGCAAACAATGAGAATATATGCAAATATTCACCTGAATCCCATCTCGCATATTTCTTTAGCGCAGTTTAAGTGCACACACAGCAGGACACACTTTAAAGTGTTTTCGTTATATTCAGTAGATGTGAGATGCGCTGCGTTACTTTGTATAGTGTTGTTCTTCTTTGGTTTGTTGGCGGTTCACAAACCGACTGAATGCCGCCGCCTACTGGACTGTTGTGCAGTATTGCAGTGCCACATTACTTTCTGAATCCCCTTAATAGGGTGTGACAAGTGCTGGGTAGTAGCCAGTGCTGACAAGTAACTAGTTACATGTAACAGAAATATGTAATTTAATTAGAAATGAAACATAACTCTAACCTGTTACAGTAACAGAGAATAAAATGTGTAATTAAATTAGTTTCTTATAAAAATGTTACCAATTACAAAGGGGGTTAGACTTTAAAGTCACTATGTAACCTCAGACGATTTCACAGTAAAAGGAGGTGTTAAAGTGGTGGCTGAGCTTTAAAATTAAATGATCATTTTGAAAGTCTGACAGTAATAAGTGTTGAGTACTATTGTAAGGTTAACATGAAGAAAACATTTAGAATTATACATTTGAAAAAGTAATTAAAACATAACCAAATGTAATCAGTTACATTTTTAAATAAAGTAATTGAAACAGTTACACTACTTACTACATTTTAAATAATGTAACTTGTAATCTATAACCTATTACATTTCCAAAGTAACCTTCCCAAGATAGTCACCAATTAATCTAAATTGCGTCACCAGAGTCCAAAAATTAAGTACTTGTAATTATAATATATTACATTTTTTTATAAAGCTCATAATAAGATTTCAAACTACTGAAATCAGTCTGTGCAAAACTTCGCTCCATTTTATTTCTGGTGATTTCATAATATACAATTAGAATGATATACACTACTACATTACTGAGCGATAAGTAATAAAATGATAATCATAAAGGACACATCTGGCATATGTACTCATAACTATCACATGCCCAAAGAAGACTGCTTACTGCAAAGCACAAAATCACAAAACTGGAATGTACTTTTCACCTCTGTAAGATTGAACTGTTAGTCAAGCCACAGACATAAGAGAGTTTTCTGTATCAGCAGAAAGTAGTGTTTATTTCTCAATACAACACTGTTTAACAGCACAGGTATGAAATGGAAATAGCAACATCAAGGTAAATAGACATAAATGTCATTGATAATTAATTTGGCGCTACTGCTCCACCCAAAAATTTCAGTACAAACATTCATATTTAGACCTTAATTTAAGATTTATGCATTTGAATTGCATATAAAATTATAATCCATTTGGATCATTAACATCAACTCAGGGTGGTCTGAATTTGTCAGTCATACATACATTTAAATAACTGCATTTCAATTTTATTAATTTATTTAGTTTAATTTATGTATGACTGGGCAAATATGCATATTAAGTGAATAGTTTGCTCAAAAAATGTAATTAGCTGGAAATGTCCACACCCTCAGGCCATCCAAGATTAGGATGAGTTTGTTTGTTCATCAGATTTGGAGAAATGTGCTCAATCACTTGCTCACCAATGGATCCTCTGCAGTGAATGGGTGCCGTCAGAATAAGAGTCTAAACAAAGCATTATTATTAATTAAAGACTTAGTTAAAAACATCTTAGTGGTGGATTTGTTTTACTTTTTGTCTTCTAAAGACGTTAATTGATGTACTGGAGTGGTGTGGATTACTTGTAGATTACGAACTCTCATCCTGACGGCACCCATTCACTGCTGAGGATCCACTGGTGAGCAAGTGATGGAATGACACATTTCTACAAATCTGATTAAGAAACAAACTCATCCTAATCTTGGATGGCCTGAGAGTGAGGACATATAAGAAAATGTTCATTTTTGGGAGAACTATTAAAGTTTACTAGTTTGTTCACGTTTACATGGTGTCCATGTCTTTGTTCAGTGAGCAGTGTGTTTTTTTATGAGTCCGTAGATTTCTTGACGTATCGAAACTCCTTCCACATGAAACGCAGTGATGCGTCTTCTCTGTGGTGTGAACCCGCTCGTGTTTTTTCAGGTTTCCAGGCTCCGCGAAGCTCTTCACGCAGATTGCACACTTGTAGGGTTTTTCTCCAGTGTGGATTCTCTGGTGCATTTTCAGATGAGCGGCTCTAGTGAAGGCTTTACCACACTCAGAGCACACATGAGATTTCACTTTCAGGATCGACGGGGATCCCAAACACGGATGGGTTTTGAGGCCGACGATCTGAGTGAATCTCCTTCCACACTGATGGCACATGTACGGCTTCTCTCCGGTGTGAATCCGCATGTGAACGTTCAGGTTCGCTCTCCGTTTGAAGCTCTTCCCGCAGTGCTGACACAAGAAAGGCCTTTCTCCAGTGTGAACCACGCTGTGAATTTTAAGCTGTGCTTTCTGAGAAAAACTCTTTCCACACTGAATGCAGGTAAAAGGCTTCTCATGAGAGTGAATCTGCATGTGCAACTTAAAGCTCGAGTTACATTTGAAAGTATTTCCACACTGACGGCAGATCAACGGCGTCTCGCGAGTGTGAATCTTCACGTGCATCTTCAGGTTGCCTTTCTGTCTGAAGCTCTGTCCACAGTCAGGACACGTGAAGGGTTTCTCTCCAGTGTGAATCCGTATGTGATTCTCAAGAATGTTTTTCTCTTTGAAACTCAGGCCACATTGATGGCATGTGAACGGCTTCTCTCCGCTGTGAATTCGCATGTGCATATTAAGGTTTCCTTTGCACGTGAATCTCTTTCCACACAGATGACACGCAAAGGGCTTTTCTCCATTGTGATTCCACATATGAGCGTTCAGGTTTGTTTTTTGTCTGAAACTCTTTCCGCACTGAAGGCAGGTGAAGGGTTTCTCTCCAGTGTGAACTCTTATGTGAATCTGAAGGATTTTTGTCTCTGAACGTCTTTCCGCACTGAGGACACGTGAACGGCTTCTCTCCGCTGTGAATTCTCATGTGCGTATTAAGCCTTTCTTTACGTGTGAAACTCCTTCCGCACTCGGGGCAGATGAATGAACGTTTAGCTTGTTTTCCTTTGGTCTTTTCTTGGTTCAAATACTCGTCGCTCTGTGAGCAACTAAAAGGTTTTTCTGCAGGACTGAAATCAGAGGGATTCTGATAGTAACAGCACTTCAGTTCTTCCTTCACCTCCATCAAATCTACAAAAAGAGTCAAAATTCTTGGTAATGATATTTTTATTAATAATAATATATTGTCTAATAATTGGGCATGTTAGTGGGAATTAACTAAATAAATGCAAACTCTTTATTTTCTGGGGAAAGCCAAAATATGAAATGTAATGAATGAATGAATGAATGAAGAATGATCACCAACCTCTCTGTTCCTCTGTATCTTCATCTTTCAGTCTGCACGGCTCTGAATAACTCATGTCTTCACTTTCCACTTTAATGAGCTCCATTGTTATGACAGAATGTCTGAGTTTCAAAAAGATGCACTAATTACACACACACGATCCGTACTTTAAACTGGAGTTGCCTTGTTTGCAAACAGTGAGAACATACTGTAAAAATACACGCAATTATTCACCTGCATCAGAACTCCCATGTTTGTTTGCACACACAGCTGGATGGACTTGTTAGTGTTTTCGTTACATTCAGTAGATGTGAGATGCGCTGCATTACTTTGTATCGTGTTGTTCTTCTTTGGTTTGATGGCGGTTCACAAACCGACTGAATGCCGCCGCCTACTGGACTGTTGTGCAATATTAGGGAACCACATTCTCTGGGCTTTGTTTAGTCCGTCTGATTTGGTTTAAAAGGTCTGATTTATCCCAAGATGGACATTTAGCCCTAAAACATTCATTGAAATATGCAACGAATGGAGAAATATATCTGTATATGCTCCCACTAAGTCAAATAATGAGAAAGAACCAAATTGCCTATCACAGCTATGCTGATGATACCTAGATTTCTTAGCCTTATCACCAAATGACTACAGCCCCATTGATTCCCTCTGCCAATGCATTGATGAAATTAACAGTTGGATGTGCCAGAACTTCCTTCAGTAAAACAAGGAGAAAACTGAAGTCATTGCATTTGGAAGCGAAGAGGAAGTTCTTAAGGTGAATGCATACCTTGACTCTAGGGGTCAAACAACTAAAAACCAAGTCAGGAATCTTGGTGTGATTCTGGAGTCGGACCTTAGTTTCAGTAGTCATGTCAAAGCAGTAACTAAATCAGCATACTATCATCTCAAAAACATTGCAAGAATTAGATGTTTTGTTTCCAGTCAAGACTTGGAGAAACTTGTTCATGCCTTTATCACGAGCAGGGTGGATTATTGTAATGGTCTCCTCACTGGCCTTCCCAAGAAAACCATCAGACAGCTGCAGCTCGTCCAGAACCAGAAAATCTGAGCATATCACACCAGTCCTCAGGTCCCTACACTGGCTTCCAGTTATATTTAGAATTGATTTTAAAGTACTTTTACTCATTTATAAATCACTCAATGGCCTAGGACCTACATACATTGCAGATATGCTCACTGAATATAAACCTAACAGACCACTCAGATCATTAGGATCGAGTCAGTTAGAAATACCAAGGGTTCACACAAAACAAGGGGAATCCACTTTTAGCTATTATGCTGCCCGCAGTTGGAATCATCTTCCAGAAGAGATCAAATGTGCTAAAACATTAGCTACATTTAAATCTAGACTCAAAACTCATCTGTTTAGCTGTGCATTTACTGAATGAGCACTGTGCTTCGTTCGAACTGATTGCAGTATGTATAATCATTTTCTGTTTTTAACTGTCTTAAATTTATTTTAAATCATTTTTAAATCATTATATCAATCAGTTTTTACATTTTTTGTTTTATTGTTGTGATCATAGTTTTTATGATTGTTCTACTTCCTTTTTTGTGAATTATTGTTTTTATTATTGTTTTTATGATTGTTCTACTTCCTTTTATGTAAAGCACTTTGAATTACCTCTGTGTATGAAATGTGCTATATAAATAAACTTGCCTTGGATAAATATGTATTCTGTGTTGTGTACACTACACCCAGATTTAATTCTTCCTGAACATCACTGCTGCTCAACCACCTGTGATTTTGAAGCAAACCAGCCAATAATAAATGAAACCTTAGAAAGGTTGCATTAGAAAGCATTGTTTTATTTTTATGCAGAGGATGGAAGAACTGTTCCCAACATCTTTTAATCTAAAGAAAAAGTTACTGTTATTACAATACTAATATGACTATTCATGTATTCAATTCTTTACTTTCAAGCGTTCAGAATTGAGCTTTTATTTTATTAAACACTGGTGATAAATGTCAGTTCACAAAAATGTTGGAAATTATGCAAATGCCAAAATAATGCGCATATAACTCTAGGTTTAATCAACTTCTGATGTGTTTGTGATGTGCCTCTATGTGTCAGTGTTATGAATCATATTTTGTATTTATTACGCTTTTGTATTAATTACATTTAACTACTATGGATTGGCAAAATAAAATACATATTTGCCTATTTTTCTTATACCAAAAGAGAACAGACAGATCTGTAATCAAATCAGATCAATGTATTGTGCTACATTTATTGTGTATAAAAATCTATAGTATCTGTCATGGACTATCAACACTGCAGTGAAAGTCAGGCCGAACACAATACACATGAAATACTGAACACAGTATACACATAACACATAATAAATGCTCTTTTTGCAGGGAGGAGAACGTTTGAAGTTCACAAACGTACAGTATGTTAAATTATATGTCAAAATAACATACTATATATATATATATATATATATATATATAGTATGTTATCCATATATATACAGTACGGTGCAAAAGTCTTAGGCCACTAGTATTTTCACTGCTTTTACATTTCCAAACATTCTGTTTGCCATTAATTGTAATAATCTAGTGAGATTTTTGTTTGCACAGGCAGTCTGACAGCAGCCAGTGCTCCACACAGACATCTGATCTCACCGTCATCCAGTCTGTCTCTGGAATGACATGAAGAAACAGAATAACTGAAACAGACTAAATCCAGAAGAACTGTTTCAACATCTCCAAGATGTTTCAAGTAACCTACCTGCAAAGCAACCTGAAAAACTCTGCACAAGTGCACATAGGGCAAAAGCTACTTTAAATGCAAAGGATGGTCACATCAAATGCTGATTTATTTTAGTTAATAGAAGTTCATTGATAAAGAAAATCTATTTATGACATTGTTTTTGAGAGCATCCTCATTTTATGTGCCTAACTGCCTAAAAATTTTAACAGTACTGTAGCTTTGTAGATATAGGTCTCTTAAAGCATCTTGGAGATGTTGCCACAGTTCTTTTGGATTTAGTCTGTCTCCGTTTTTTCTGTTTCTTAAGACAGACTGGATTGAATGATGGAGAGATCACATCTCTGTTTGCACAAAGAGTCTGACAACAGCCTGTGCCCCATACAAAAATCTCACTGGATTATTATAATTAATGGCAAAATGAATGTTTAGAAATGTAAACTGATATTTCCTACTGACACACTACAGCAAAAAAACGACTTTAACTGACTTTAAACCATTTTTTAGCTGATGAAAATACTAGTGGCCTAAGACTTTTGCACAGTACTGTATATATATATATATATATATATAATAACAATAAATAATTTGATTCCTCGTTATCTGATATCTGACACAAAAGAGCACTGTCCACATAAAACATGCATTACTACAACATGCAAAGCACTTGTCCTGTGTGTCTTTCTCAATCACAGACTGCTAAATATAATTTCTAAAAAAAGTTGGCGGTTAAAAAAAAAATCACTTTTTAGCAGCTGTTTTGCAGTTTTGGGAGAAACTGCACAAGCTATATTAGATTTGAAATGGAAAGAAACCTGTGCTCAGTGGTGCAGTATAATTTCTGAATGAACGGTCATATGCCTTGTTATGTTACTCAGATGTTTGAAAGTCCTTCCACACTGAGGGCAAATGTAAGGGTTTTCTTTGGTGTGAATCCTTGCGTGCGTCTTCAGATGCTCTTTACGGGTGAAGCTCTTTCGGCACTGGTGACAGGTGTGCGGCCGTTCTCCAGTGTGAATCCTTCGATGTCTCTTTAGGTCGCTTTTATGTGTGAATCTGTTCCCACACTGCGGACACGTGAACGGACTCTCTCCGGTGTGAATGCCGACGTGATCATTAAGGCTTCTCTTATAGGTGAAGCTCATTCCGCACTGACGGCAGGCGAAGGGCTTTTCTCCGGTGTGAATCCGTATGTGATCTTTAAGGTTTCCTTTCTGTGTGAAGCTCTTTCCACACTGTTGGCAGGTGAACGGCTTCTCTCCAGTGTGAATCCTTATGTGAGCCTTAAGGTGACTCTTTTGTGTGAAACTCTTTCCACATTGAGGGCAGGTAAGAGAATTTTTAGGACTTCCGTTTTGTGAGCCATTAAAAGACTCACGTCCGGTTCTCTGATACTGATGTTTGTCATCAACTTCACTTTCTTCTTTCACCTCCATCAGCCCTGAAATGAACATGTAGACAAACATTAATCAAAGGGAACGAACCAATTATACAGCATTTTTGCTGTAGTTTTAGCTGTCGCCAGAATGAGTATTTCTGTCGGGAGACATTGGTTCAATTAAAATAGTGAGAATTTAATTGAATGAGATGCCAGCACAGACTGGGATCACATTAATGATTAAGAATGAAGACCAACCTCTTTGTTCCTCAGCATCCTTCAATTTATAAGCTTCTGGATCACTAACGTCTTCACTTTCCTCTTTAATAAACTCCATCTTTTTAGTACTTTTCATGAAGAATATGACACCAGGAGTTATTCCTGCTTGCTTGAATCTGAATGAACAAACTCCATGTTATAATACTGTTTCACATGGAGATTTTGCTCGCTGTGTCATGTTTAAAATGAAGAAAATAATTACCTGAAATAAATAAATGCAAAGTATGTCTTTTTGGTTTTTGTGTGGATGAACTTGACAAATCAAATTTTAAACCAAATACAAATATTAATGTGTACATTCACATAAAGCATTACAGCAGTATTCTAATTTAATTTCATTTCTGTTGCTTTTTAAGCTCATTATTGTCCTGCTGTGGTATATTTGCAAAAACTTTAAATTCATCTGCTCGCTCGGAAATACTGATGGACTCAAAACAACAAACCTCAGCTGAAACACACCAGCCTGGTGCAGCATTATGACGAACAACAACACAGATCAAAATAAAGGTCCTGTTCATATACATCGTCACCTGATAATAATAATAATAATAATAATAATAATAATTAAGATGTCTATTACAAGTTATTCATTTTGATACACAAAACGCATTTTTATTTAAACTAAATAAACATAGTGCAAGTATCTGTTGTCTCGCTTGACAGTCTATTTTCGCATCGTTAGACGACACGTGTATTTAAATATTTATTTCACCAAATAAAATGATCATGTGACGTGTATTTCGTTTATTTCTACATCAATAATTTGAAAACAGCGTATGAACGAGACTTTTATTTTGATGTGTGTTGTGGCGTCAAAATCCTGCACCGGTGTGTGCTGTGATTCGGCTGAGAGGTTTATGAAATTGAACCCATCAGTATTTAAGATGTTTAAATCCATTCACAGCGGAGTCTTTTCATAGTGTTGAGCAAATTAAGATAGAGTGTTGAATGTAATGTTTTATGTAAATATAGCTACATGAACGAGTGTATAAATGATGTGTAAAGCGTACACAAGTTGCATAAAGACTTTGTGTTTATTTTATTTTGTTGTGTTTTTTTTTTTTTTCAGTTCAGTATTCTCATCATCTTAAACATGGAAAAGTGTTCAAACATGTAGAAAAAAACTTAAAGTGGAACAACTGAGATCTGTGTGACACATAATATTATAAACATGGAGTTTATTAAAGAAGAGAATGAAGAAATAAGAATTCCAGATCCATGCGGAGTGAAAGATGAAGATACTGAGGAGAAAATAGGTTGGTTCACATTTTTATTACAGTTCTTCCTCTTAAGAAATTAATTATATTTTTGAATGTTTACAGTCATATAAATTGGCATTAGATGAGTCATATGAGTGGTGTAATTAAAGTTGCTTGATGAGCTTAATTTTGTAATGATGCATGACCAATTAAAACATTAAAGGAGAAGTCCACTTCCAGAACAATAATTTACAAATAATTTACTCACCCCCTTGTCATCCAAGATGTTCATGTCTTTCTTTCTTCAGTTGTAAAAAAATTATGGTTTTTGAGGAAAACATTTCAGGATTTTTCTTCATGCAATGGACTTCATTGGTGCCTGTGAGTTTAAACTTCCAAAATGCAGTTTAAATGCAGCTTCAAAGGGCTCTAAATGATCCCAGCCGAGGAAGAAGGGTCTTATCTAGCGAAACGACTGGTTATTTTTTTCGGAAAATAAAAATTTGTATACTTTTTAAGCACGAAAACTCGTGTAGCACAGGCTCTGGGATGCGCGTCCACAACGCTATGAATTAGTGATGGGTCGTTTTTGAACGAATCTTTAATGTGACTCGGGAAGAACGAGTCGGATCGGGGAGTGATTCATTCAGTCGCGCATGTGCAACATCCTATTAGGTTCTGTACTGGAATTAGTTCACCTGTTATTCGAGTTGTTCGTTCATCTTATGGGGCTGTCACGAAATGAACGAACGATTCAAACCCAAAAACTTGTCAGATAAGCTAATCATAGACTACAGACCCAGGTAAACAATGAATGAATCTTTTCTGTTTGTAGTGTGATCAGCGTTTGTGTAAGCAGTAGATGTGTTAGGGAAGTAACATGTAACATTTTAATTATATTTTGCTAAAATGAACGAAATGACTCGAAAAAAGATTCATTCATTTTGCTGAACGAGACTCAAAGTTCCGAGTCGGTAAAATGATCCGAACTTCCCATCACTACTATGAATCACGTCTAAGTTCATCGTCTGTGTACTTCAGCTCAAAAAGATAGAGAATGGCAAAAACTCCATCTTATTTTCTCCTACAACTTCAGAATCATCCGACATCGTTGTACCTTTTTGTTTGTAAACAGCGTTTGACTTACTTGCAGTTTCTTAGTCTTTGCATGTTCGCTTTGTAAACACTGGGTCTGTAGTTCTGTGTGACGTTTCGACGTGATTCAATAGTACGTGAACATGCATCTCAGAGCCTGTGCTACACAAGCTTTTGTGCTTAAAAAGTATACAAATTTTTATTTTCCGAAAAAAAAAAAAGACCGATCATTTCGCTAGATAAGACCCGTCTTCCTCGGCTGGGATCGTTTAGAGCCTTTTGAAGCTGCATTTAAACTACACTTTGGAAGTTCAAAATCGGGGCACCAATAAAGTCCATTATATGGAGAAAAATCCTGAAATGTTTTCCTCAAAAACCATAATTTCTTCACGACTGAAGAAAGAAAGACATGAACATCTTGGATGACAAGGGGGTGAGTACATTATTTGTGAATTGTTGTTCTGGAAGTGGACTTCTTTAAGTCGGGATGGGGCATGTTTGAGATGTTTATTATTCTCTATAGCTCTTTAAAATAGTATATTCTTTAAATAAGTCAAACCTCAATGTTCTTGCTGCAACTCAAGTATGCTTGTGCAACGCACAAGAACAAACCTGATTGGTTCTTGCAGCAGCTCATAATTTCCCGTAGAGGCTCAAATGTGTTTGCACATTAGCGTAAAATTAACGTTTATATACTGACTGTTGCTTTGTGGCATTAAAATGATCCCGTTTTCTGTCTTGAATTGATTTTTGACCACTTAATATGTTAATTTTAGACCTGATGCCGCTGAAAGACGAAAGTCAAGAACTGAATGAGGTGGACGAGAAACAGCATGATTTCACCAGTGGAGAAAAATCAGCCAAGACTGAAAATAATTCCTCCGAAAAAAGAACTACAAAAACAAGATCAAAAAGTACTTGCTATCAATGTGGAAAGACTTTTTCACGTGAAGGACACCTTCGTAGCCACATGAGAATTCATACCGGCGAGAACCCGTTTACCTGCCAACAGTGCGGAAAATGTTTTAATCAAAAAGGAAACCTTACAAGCCACATGCGAATTCACACCGGCGAGAGTCCTTTCACCTGCCAACAGTGTGGAAAAAGCTTCAGTCAAAAAGGAAACCTTAAAAGCCACATGAGAACTCACACCGGCGAGAGCCCTTTCACCTGCAAAACGTGTGGAAAGAGCTTCTCGCTGAAAGGAAACCTTAATCACCACATGAGAATTCATTCGGGAGAGAAGCCTTTTGTGTGCCCTCAGTGTGGAAAACGTTTCACACAGAAGCAATCTCTTAATTGCCACGTGAGAATTCACACTAGAGAGAACTGTTTTATATGCCATCAGTGCGGAATGAGTTTCACAGACATGGAGCACCTGAACAGACACGTCACAACTCACGCTGGAGAAAAGCCTTTCAAATGCCAGCAGTGTGGAAGGAGGTTCAGATTAAATAAAAACCTCAAGAATCACATGAAAATTCACACTGGAGAAAAGCCCTACACATGCAATCACTGTGGAAAGAGTTACGCACAAAAAGGAAACCTTGAGGTTCACGTACGACTTCACACTGGAGAGCGGCCGTTCGTTTGCCCTCAGTGTGGGAAGTGTTTCACGCATAAAGGAAATCTTAAGAGTCACATAAGGCTTCACACTGGAGAGACGCCTTACACGTGTCTTCAGTGCGGAAAGGGTTTCACTTATCAGAGAGACCTGAAGAGTCATTTACAGATTCATTCTGGAGACGTGCTGCAGTGTTCGGAGTGTGGCAAGACGTTTGCAGAGAAGATCAACTTCTTAAATCATCTGCGCATTCACCCTGGAGAAAGGCTGTTTAACTGCGTTTACTGTAGTAAAAAGTTTCTTTATCAGTCTCACTTGGAGATACACATGAAGAGTCACACCGACGAGAGGACTTATTTGTGTACTTTGTGCGGAAAGAGTTTTAAGTGGCTCGGCAATTTGAAATCGCACCAGAAAATGCACGCTGGTCTGAATACCTGTGCCAGAGCGAGCTACTTGAAACAGCAGCAACAAATGCACACTGGAGAAAAAACAGACAAGGACTCATATAGCACAAAGCCTTTCACGTCCTCAGAAACTTTAAAAACACAAGGGGTGCGTCCTGGAGAGAAGCCACACACCTGCGCTTCATGTGGGATGAATTTCAGCACATCAATTTATCTGTTGGCTCATGAGAAAAGGCACTGTCTGAAATAGCCATTAAGAGCAAAAGCAATCTTGAGGAGAATAGTCTGATTCTATTCCAAAAGACACAGAAATAATTTGATGCAAGTTCTACATTTGAAGAGGTCAAAATATGACTTTAATAAACGTTTTCTTGCTGTCCAGTACCACAGTGTTTGAAGGGTTGTTTTTCTGTTCATGTTAGATTGTGGACTATTAGTATGAGATTAATTAGGCAGCACATCACATACACAATAATAACAGACACGAGAAAGAAAATAAATGTAAAAAATATTATGTTTTCAAATAATTTAAGAGCAAACGCAAGAAAACTAAATACAAAGTTAAACTTAAAATAGAATTATGTGAGTATAAAGGAAAGAATATAACAGTAAAACTAATAGCACATCTCTGCCATTTGGAAGCAGAAGTGGGAAGATTACTTACAAATTGTAATCCATTACTGATTCAAAATTACATGACAGAAAATTGTAGTCAGTAACGTAATCCACTACATTACACATTTTAGGTAATATAATCAGACTACTTTTACATTACTTTTAGATTACGTTTGACCTAACATTTATTACATTGATACGTTTGACCTAACTCATTTATGTACATTTAAACAGAATAATACTGATGTAAAAGTACAAAGAGTGAGAAAATATTTTCCTTTCATTGCAATTAACAACATAAAGTGCATTAAACAAAATATTACATCAAGGTTTCTCAAACTGGGGTTCGTAAAGGAACTGCAGGGGGTTTGTGAATTTAATGAAAGGCTAACAAGTAATTAAATCACACAAATGTAAAATTAAATCATTTTAACATAATCAAAATAATTCACTTACTAAAAAAGAATAAATATTTTATGTTCACCTGCACGCCATATGACCATTAACCAAAGTCAGAGAACCATGAACATGCAAATGTGATACTTCATTATTACATTTTTATTTTTACATTTTTAAATTGTGATTTCACTTTAGTTAGTGTGTTGCTGTTGCATATGCAAAGTTACGATGCTCAAAGTTCTTTTAGAGAATTGCTGATTAACCACCCCTTTACAGTAAATATATTAGGGGAAAAAGGTTCAAATGACAAAAAGTTTGAGAATGTCTGCAAATAAAAAATAACGAGAATTCGTGGATTTTAATGAGTTTGAAAGACAAAAGCCTTTCAATGGTTAAATAACCTGCTGAGTGATAATTTAAATAAAAATGAATGTGTTCATCGGTAGCTGATGTAATGTTGAAACACTTCTTAAACCTGAAATTATTTTTTTTAAATCCATAGGTCCATGCTGTCACCACCTGACTAATGACTAGTCTGTGTGTGAATGTCCACAAAACCGGACTTTCCAAGTGTATATAAGCAGTAGACTATTTTATAAAAGAAAATTTAAAAGATAAAAAAGATAAGAGAGATTCAATAAATGATGAATATATATATATGAAGAGTTCAGATGCAAAACCAGCTAAAAGCCATCTCTGTCAAAAATGAGATAATGATATTGAGTGAATGCTCCTGACATACATGTCCATCAAATACTTTTACTTCAAACTCGCTAAATTCCAGCCTCAGCCCAATCAGAAGTACCAGTACTTACATAGAAACCGATACAAAGTAGCTAGAAAGAAATGCTAATTTTAAAGAAATACGTCAGATGGATTTAGAGGCTTTTGCATCTTTATATTTATTTATTTATTTATAAGGGATTCAAAAGCAAAAGTATATGGTCGGTGCTTAGTAACAGCCCTATTGGCAAGTATCTCAACTTGTGAAGCTGTGGGTATTTTTGCCCAGAGGTTATTAATTCAAAGATTATTAAATTGTGAATCTGTAAAAGTGACACTGACACATCAACTTAACAAGCTAATTAAGGTCTAAGACCTTGGTAAAAGTAATCAAATTTCTTCAGGCGTCTAAACTTTTGCACGGTGCTCAGATCCCTTTTTTACTAGCACAAAACAAAAACAATACACTAATCTTGCTTAAAAAGATGAAAAGAATGTTTCATCTTCAATGTATGCCTAATAAATACATTTTTGCACAAACTTTTGCATGCCACTGTATCTCATCATCAGGATAAGCTGGAAGAGGATCAAAGCAGATTACAGTGTCTGACATAATACAGTATAATAGCCTACAACTACACACACATACACAAAATAAAATAAATAAAAATATCTTTGTTTAACCATATGACAATATTACAGTAGTGCCGAATGACTGAAATGTTACTGTAAAGTGATTGTTTTAAAAGTAGCAAAGAATCCTGACTTATTCCTTAGCCTTGTAAAACACAACATTTTCTTAATGTAACACTTTTGGCACCTTAAAAAAAACTTATTTGTAACAGTATGTGGTTTAAAACTAGAAACAGTTCCAACAAAGGTTGACAGGTGAGTAATTTAAAAATGATCATCTAATGAATCATTGCTTTAGTGTAACTGCACGCCTAATGCAAGCTCAAAGTGCATTGACTGACATCAGCAGAAGGTTTTCAGGTGACGTGTTTAATGTGTCTATTCCAGAGTCACTTGCTTGAGTTTTGCTCAAACACTTGTCTGTATGATTGGTCCCAAGACTCTCTACTACATGCAAAGTGGTGCCAATAACTATGGCACACATATATTACATATATAAAATATGTATGTATGTATGTATAAAGGTTAGATTTTTCAGAATATTTTAAAAAGCGGAGTCTTTTTTTATCCATTTAACCATTTTAAGTTTTCACTGAGTTCACTATTTGCATTATGCAAATGATGCTGTTATCTGAAAAAAATATTTATTTTTTCTTTATACATTTATGTCTTTGGAAATATGCAATATAAATATAATATACAATATAAATGTGCAGTTTTAAGTATGCTTGTATTATACATAGCATAATATTTTAATTATATTTTACATAGTGTGGGCTGAACATCTATTCTAGGTGGAGTCTTGCTTGGTAGTGTCGTTGGAAGACATTTGTATTCAAATATTCATTTGACTAAATTAAGTTATCATGTGACGTATATTTCATTAATCGTTGTCAATATGTAATATGGAAACAGCTTATGAACAGGACTTTTATTTTGATGTGTGTTGTGACGTCATGATGTCGCACCAGTGTTTGCAGTGATTCGGCTGACAGGTTTGTGAAATTGAACCCATCAGTATTTAACGCGTTTAATGCGGTTTTCCCCACAAAATATTGCAAGTTAATGTAGAGTTTTGACTACAATGATGTGCAAACCATTAGGAAAAACTACAGGTGGAACAACAGAGATCTGCGTGACATGACATTATAAACATGGAGTTTGTTAAAGAAGAGAGTGAAGAAATACGTATTCCAGATCCGAGCAGAGTGAAAGATGAAAACCCTGATGAGAAAATAGGTTGGTTTCCAGTCTAATTATGCAATTTTTCCTCTAAAGAAATGAATAATATTTTTGAAAATGTTTACAGTCATATAAACTGATATTAGATGAGTCATATGAGTGGCCTGATTCGTTGGTGTGATGATGTGTTACCAATTTAAACATTAAATCAGGATGGGACATACCTAAGAGATCATCCCTGATTATTATTATTAAAAAAAAAAAAAAAAAAGATCACCCAAACCTAAAACAATTCAGATGACTAGAAAATGAGAAACTACATGGCATTTCAGCCAGAAGACTATGAGAAATCTAAATTTGTTGTCAAAATTACACCTTACACCTAGTCTCACATAAGTAAAAACTTAATTATGTCAACATGTAAACTATTATAAATAATTTAAAACAAAAAGAAATGAGACAATTATGGGCAATAAGACAAACACAACAGAACAGACACAAACGAAATGTCACTTTAAGACTTAACACAGATTTGATTTTCAGTTTAGGCTCACTAAAGACATAATCTATAATGTAACAACAGACTGGACAAAACACCTGACAAGCCTGTGTCACAATAAACCTGTGCATTAGGTGTTGTAATAAGGTATTCATTGCTTTTTTTAAATAATACATTACTAGCATTCATAGTTAACTTGTCTAATTTGGTTTGTATTTTCAAGTAGTTAAAATCATTATATAATACTTACAGGCTTATTTTTTAAAAATGTTCCCTTCATCTAAGTGTCATGAGACTTAATGCCTTTTCCTGCACTTGCTATAGTTTATATTTCTGTATAATAAAAGTGCTAAAATTTGTAATAATTTTATAGCATGCTATAATCCAAAAGCAAAACATGAAACTAATTATGACAAATGAGCCAAATAACAATCCTCTGCAGCCATCTACTGGTTACAGGGGTAATTTCATGTAATTTTCGTTTTAAGTGTTTGTTTTCCAGCAGGTGGCAGAAATGATCCACTAAATCATGTCATCTATGTTACCCTTATGAATAAAAAATAAGAAATGTAGATCACCTTTAAATGAATTTTATTCCACACCACTGCATTTTTTTTTTTTTTTAAAATGTGTTTAAAATGTTACATACGTTTAAAAAATACTTTTTTTCCCCTTTTTGTACCACAATATAAAATATATAGCAAAATCTCTATTGATTTAAACTTGTCGCTATGATATATGTCGTCATATTTGCCTAGTCTTGCAGCTGACACTTTGAAAACCTCTACTTTATTGTGTTACCTCTTAATCATCATGTTGTTCCAAGCCCATATCTGAAAATAAATGTATGAGAGAAAGCCAAGAGATTTCTGTCTCTCTATTCATAATTCATAAAGCAATTGTAAATGTAATCTATACGAATCGAGCTGTTTAATCCAAGTCTTCTGAGAAGACACATTAGTTTTATTGATGAACAAATTTAATTTAGTAAACTCAAGCAAGCTTAACCATGCTTGCTTGTCATACAAGAAAAACCCTCATTGGTTGCATCAGCTGAAATATGCATGTGTGGTGCATGAGAACAAACTCATTCGTTCCTGCGGAAACTTAAATGTGCTTGTGCAACAAACAGGAACAACATTTAATTGTTTAAAATCTGTTGTTTGTGGCTTTACAGTGGCTCTATTTTTGTTTCACCTTGAACTGACCGCTTCATCTTGAATTGATTTTATCTTGACAATCTATTTTAATTTTAGACGTGATGCTACAGAAAGAGGAAAGCCAAGAAGCGAATGAAGTGGAGGAGAAACATGAATTCACAAGTGGAGAAAAATCTCTTAATTGCACAGAGGCCGAAAAGAATTTCTCAGTAAAAAGAACTCAGACAACAACATCTAAAAGTTCTTTCACTTGCCACGACTGTGGAAAGAGTTTCTCGCGTGAAAGACACTTTCGTAGCCACATGAGAATTCATACCGGCGAGATCCCATTTACCTGCCAACAGTGCGGAAAAAGTTTCTCCAGTGAAGGACACCTTCGGATCCACGTGAGGACTCACACTGGAGAGCGGCCTTTCATTTGCCCTCAGTGCGGAAAGTCTTTCTCACACAGAGGAAATCTTAAGTGTCACATAAGGGTTCACACTGGAGAGATGCCTTATACGTGTCATCAGTGCGGAAAGAGTTTCGCTCAACAAAGACAGCTGAAAAGTCATTTGCAACTTTCTTGTGGAGACGTACTGCAGTGTTCAGAGTGTGGAAAGAGATTTGCGGACAAGATCTGCTTCTTTAACCATCTGCGCATTCACCCCGGAGAAAGGCTGTTTGACTGCAAGCACTGTAGTAAAAAGTTTCTTTTGCAGTCTCACTTAGAGATACACATGAAAAGTCACAGTGACGAGAGGACTTATGTGTGTTCTTTGTGTGGAGAGGGTTTTAAATGGCTCGATAATTTGAAATCACACCAGAAAATGCACGCTGGTGCCGGAGTGAGCTACTTGAAACAGCAGCAACGAATCCACACTGAGGAAAAAACAGACAAGGACTCAAATAGTGCAGAGATTTCCACTTCCCCAGAAACATCAAGAACGCAAGAAGGAGTGCCTGCTGGAGAGGAGCTATACGGCTGTTCTTCATGTGGGATGAATTTCAGCACATCAATTTTTCTATTGGCTCATAAAAAGAGGCACTGCCTGAAATAGCCATAAAGAGCAACGCTCATCTTTTGATACGTGGTGTGAAATTAAGATGCACCAAAATGTGGAATTTCTCCCAAAAGATGATCATTTGATGCAAGTTTTGCACAGGAAGATGTCAAAATATTTGTTCAATAAACATATATGGCTTTGCAATACCACGATTAAAGGGGTGTTTTTTGTTCATGTTGTATTGTGAATTAGCATTAGTATGAAATTAATTAGGCAATGTTAAATGTGTTGCACATCTCATACACAATAGTATGACATTCAAAAGAAAGTAAAAATATTGTTTTTTTTTTGTTTGTTTTTTTTTTTTAAATCATTTAAGAACAAACAAAAGAAAAAGAAACATGATTATCAAACACTAAACAGCATATAAATGAAAGCTGCCAAAAACATTACCGAATGAAATATCGACCCAGGAAGTGGTGGACTGTGAAGCTTAAGGGATGAAGGCAACTTACTCCATTAAGGATAAAAAAAAAAAAAAAAAAAAAAAAGCAGGCAGGGAAAGAGTTAGATTTTTATAAAACTGATTCTCTATTTTTCTTCTTCTGTTTTCGCTCTTGAGTCTGTGGTAGCCCATTGAACTGCTTTCAGAAAAGAACAGTAAAATTTGGCTCACAAATAGAGGACTACTTTAACCATAACTCAATATTAACCATAGAAAGTCTGGCATCTCTAATTTTCTAGCGCCACCAACAGCTCAGATTTGCACTCATGTTTATGCTAATAACTTTTAAACCATAAAGTTTAGAAGCAACATTTATTTTTTACCTTATTGTTTGGCTCATGTTGAGTTGAATACATTTTAAAATGTAAATTCGTACAGGTCAAGATTTTTTGCAGATGTGAATTAATTTGTCTGATTTTCACCAAAATTGGCTCAGATCATCGTCAGACCATGCTATAGAAAGATATGACATTGAACCCTCTGAAGATGAAAGATATGAAGATGATTAATTGAACCCTTCTGAAATAACATACAAACAAATTCAACTAAGAGCACACCAAACTGTGTTACAATGACCGTGAGCTGAGGGCACATCCACAGTTTTAGCAGAGCAACACACTTATTTTACAAACGCATTAACGTATCATCAGAGATTGTCTTACTATGGAGAGATGAGATGGTCTGTATTACCTACTATTGGAGAAAGCGTATTGGCTATGTGTCCCTTAATAACCAATCAAATTAACAGCCTTGACATCAATAAATTTCATTGAGTTGTGCGACACTAAATCGCCGTTCACGGATACCATAGGAATGAAAGAGAAGTGGCGTAAGCTGAATCCCTCCTGTCGCAAAAAGTCAGTGACTTCTCTTATAAAACAGCATTTTTTTCATGGTAAACTCTAAAAATAGTTAAATCCAAAAGTACTGTTTAGTGTAAAACATGTTGAAGATTAGCAGATAGGCAGAAGATTTATTAAATGATAAACTGTTTCCTCTAAAAAGCTGTTTATTCAGTGTAGTGAAGCCTCTCTTCCATTGACATCCTTTCAAAGAAAACGGCCTCTGGTCTCCTTTCACACTTACTGCCAGACCGGAAGCGTTAGCTTTAGCCATTACGCATTTTCGGCTAATGGTTGCAGGCTTTCCATCTAGTGGCTTTGGTATCATCACAAAGTAGTATGTGTCATCAATTCCATGCCCCGGAGGTACTCAAAAAGTTTTGAGGCCACGACACCTTATGGTGAAATACACCATATGGACTTTGTGTCAATAGTCAAAATAGATTTCTCTTTTTTTTTTTTTTTCCCGGCCTGTCAGTAACACAGATAACACATGACAGTGTGTATGTGTAACTATGCTATAATCATAATTAATTAATTTAATGTTATATACCTTTTTATTTAACCATGCTATGACAGACAAGACCGGGGAACAGAGAAAACAGGAGAGAAAAAGAAAAAAAAAATGGGGGAGAAAATCAACAGAGGAGGGGGAGAGAGAGAGAGAGAGAAAAGGAGGAGGATAGAGAGAGAAAGAAAGAACAAAAACAGATAATCTGCTTCCATACCTGCTGACAAAAAGAGAAAACAACAGAAGACACAACAGCAGAGAAACTGCAGCAACAACCAACATCTGTACGAATCACAGTAAATACTAAATGTTAAACGTCATTGCGCAGCACACATAGCTAATATTACAAAATATGTTTTGAAGCAACGGCAGATTAAGACAGTGTGTGTCTGTGAGCACCTGTTTTTACACTAATGTGAATGCTTGTGTGTACACCTGTGTGTGTGAGCACGCTTGTGTTCATAAGGTTCCTCCATGTAAATGTTTAATAGTGTGTGTGGGGAACCACAGCCCTGTCCCGCAAGGAATGGAGCAGACATGGAGGAGACCCGGGCCCCAAACACCTAGAGGCCCCCCAGGGCACGGGAGTCCCAGGAGAACCACCGCAGGGACAACTGCTGCCCCCACCCAAAAAAGGGCAGAGGAGAGCCCGGAGGGGGGTCATCCGGCAGCCACAGTGCAGACGCCGCAGGGGGCCACAGCGGCAAGCTCGCAGGCTCCGCCAGCAGCCGGCCACACCAGGGCAGACCGGCCCCTGGGCCCGGAGATCCAATGGCCCCCCACCCCCCAGCCGGGGCCCAGCAAAGCCAGGAGGGCCAGGCCCCGCCAAGCGACCGCCGAGAGTGGGCCAGCGCTCACCTGAGCATCCTGCACCCGGCAGGGCATGGTGGTGTGGTGTGGTGGGGGGCCTGAGATAATGAGTGCGGTGGAGTCTAAGGCCTGACCTGACACATGGACATAGACAAACAAGCACACATATACACAAGCATATGTTCCCACCCTCAAGCATGCAAACAAATATTCACGCACTCGCCCCACATGTAGACACACAAAAATGGACGAGGTACCCACACTCACACTCCCCATATGTACTCTATATTCCCGGATCCAGGCACCATCAGCGCCAGACCTGGGAGCTGAACCCCCTTCACTCTGGCGCGGAGACAGGAAGACCACCCCGGTCCCCGCAGCAGCAGAGAAGACCACCAGCCCAGACCCTGACCGGACGGCCAGCCAAAATAGTTTTCTCTTACAGTAGTGGTTCTCAACTCCAGTCTTCATGACCCCCCGCTCTGCATATTTCAGATGTTTCTTTTATTTTTAACAAATCTGATTCAGATAACTGTTAACACTTAAGTAACTCAAATATGCAGTGCAACTAGACAAAAACTATCTCTGTCCTGCAGAGTTTAGCTCCAATTTGGCTCAATACACCTGCCTGGAAGTTTCTAGCATGATTAGTAAGAGCTCGATTAGCTGGTTCAGGTGTGTCTAATTAGGGTTGAAGCTAAACTCTGCAGGACACCGGCCCTCCAGGACCAAGTTTGGGCACCCCTGCTCTATATTATAGTAGTGCCTTGAGATTAAATATGACTGTCAGGTAATTGTTTCAAACTAAAGCAATAAGCCCCAAGAAGCTGTGGTTTACAGTCAATTTATAACAGCTAAGGGGCGTTGTTAGACACAACGTGAAGCACAGTGCCTAAAACCCCCTTAGCTGTTATAAATTCACTGTAAACCACGGCTTCACAGGGCTTATTGCTTTTATAAAACGGTTATTCCATATACATAGTAAGGTTTCACAAAATAAAACAGAGCAAATACAGTGTAATGATATTAATAAAAACATTATTCTTCCTCAGAAACAGTTGTGGTTGCAACAAAGTGGTTGCCGAACAACACATGTTGTTATATGTTTATAGAGTAATTTACAACAGCTTTGAACGCGGCTCAACCAATCAGAAACAAGGACCGGAACTACTGTTTTATAAATAAAATGTAAGAATCCTGAAATAATAGTTGACCTTGTGAAATATCAGCACTGCCAGTGTAACACTTCACAATTTTGACACCTTAAAAAAAAAAAAAACCTTCTCACAGTATAAGTGTTCAAGACTTGAAATAGAAATATTTCTGACAAAGGTTAACAGGTGAATAATTAAACCTATCACCCAAGAATCCTAACTTTACTGCAACCCCTGGCTTAAGACAGTCTGAAAGTGCATTGACTGACATCAGTACCTCATAGGTACTGTTAACAGTTGACAGTACCATGTCCAAAAATGTGAATTTGCAAAAAAATGGTGATATCATGCACACTCATATTACATGTTCAGTCAGTATGTGCATGTGTGCAGCATTTCTTTAAAAAGTGACATTGCCAACTACTGGCCTGGCATGCAGAATACACTGTTTTTAGTCATTTTCATGGATCTCTATGAACGGGGATTGTTTTGACAACGTTGTTGTCCTATTTTAGCGTTTGTGCAAACATACCCAAAGTCCTTGGAAATGAAAAAAGAAAACCAAACTAAACTTCACAAATACGTCTTACTACAAGTGTAATTTAAAAAAAAAATAATGTTGGAGGAACCCAACTCTTGCACATGTATTTTGTCATTAAAATAAACTATAATTGTTAAGTTTAATAAAAGAAATGTAATGAAAAAAAATGTGTAAGCCAAATCAGTTTTATTTACAGAGCTTCTCATATACAGTGGTAATGTACATTGCTTCAAAGCTTTACAGAGAAAACTGAAGAGATATCTACCATAGGTCACTACTGAGCGGTTCCATTCAGAGCATCATAAAAAATGTCTTTATGTATTCATTATTAGACCCACAGTGAGCAAGCCAGAAGCAAGTCCTTCATAAGGTGGAAGTAGTAAAGAAAAAAATTCCTGGTTTCTCCCAAGTTTGTGTGTAGTTCTAAGTGGTTTCTTTCCACAATGAGCATATGTTTGAAGGTGCAGCATGTGATATTGACAACTGGTTGAAATGGGTACCACAGTCCAAATTCAAAATATTGTTTCTCCCACCCTCTCCTTCTCAAACCCGATGTTCACACAGGTTGTCAGATTGAAGACACGAAAGAGGAATAAACACCAATTAATTAAGGTGATGAGCCTTACACTGTATCCGCGTTCTAATATGCCTGTGGTCATTGAGCTTTTTAGTTGGATGCCGAGGCTTTTTTAGGTTCGTGGAATCTGCAATCTCTGACCCAGTTTGTTTGCTGCCAACCCGGGGTGTCGAAATACTATTGGGTAAACTGGCAGTGGGTAGAATGACACAGACCCAAACAAAAACAGATTCCAACATGAAACACAAATTTCAAAGAAACTGTCTGTAGCATTGTTTTTGAATTCACATGTTTCCTAAATGTCTGCACACATACTATGCTATTCCATACAGCACCTTTAAGCGCTCTCTTCAAAGTGAGTTTCTACATGACCCTGAAGGATTGCTTGACGACTGAAACTCTTTTCACACAAAGGACACGAGTAAGGCTTCTCCCCAGAGTGAACTTTTACCTGACTATCAGCATCTACATTATTTGTACATTTTTTATCAATCTGTCGACATGTGAAAAGCTCCTCGTCTGCGTGAGTTCTCACGTGCCACGTAAGGCTTCCTTTATGGGTGAAACGCTTTCCACAATGTTGGCACGCGTAAGGCTTCTCTACTTTGTGAATTTTTATCTGACTCTCAATGTCGACATTATTCGTAAATTTCTCCTTAATTTGACAGCTTGTGAAAAGTTCCTCTTCAGTGTGAGTCCTCATGTGCCACGTAAGGCTTCCTTTATGGGTGAAACGCTTGCCACACTGTTGGCACACGTGCGGCTTCTCTCCAGTGTGAATTCTCAGGTGATCGTTAAGGTGTCCTCTATGAATGAAATGCTTTCCGCAGACGTGGCATGTGAACGGCCTGTCTACGATGTGAATTTTTACGTTATCATTAAGGTGCGCTTTCTGAACGAGACTCTGTGCGCTTTGATGGCACGCAAGCTTGATGGCAGCGTGCGATCTCAGGTGAATATTCAAGGTTCCTTTCTTCCTGAAACTCTGTCCACACTGATGGCATTTGTACGGCCTTTCTCCAGTGTGAACTCTCAGGTGAATATTAAAGGTTCCTCTCTGACTGAAGCTCTTTCCGCACAGATGGCACGTGAAGGGCTTCTCTCCAGTGTGAGTCCTCATGTGATCGTTTAGATGTCCTTTTTGAGTGAAACACTTCCCACATTGATCGCATGTGTAGGGATTGTCTTTAGAGTGAGTTTTCATGTGACACTTAAACTTTTTGGCACATGTGAAACTTTTTCCACACTGAAGGCAAGTTGAAGGATTCTCCGCGGTGTGAATTCTTCTGTGAATCTGCAGTTTTCTTTTATACGCAAAACTCTTCCCACAGTCATCGCAAGTGAAAAGTCCTTCAGTGTGAATTCTCATATGCCACTTCAGGCTTCCTTTGTGTGTGAAACTCTTTCCACACTGATGGCACGCAAACGGCTTCTCTCCAGTGTGAATTCTTACATGAACATTAAAGTATCCTTTATGACTGAAGCTCTTCCCACACACATGACATGTATACGGCTTCTCTCCAGTATGAACTCTTAAGTGATCATTAAGATGTCCTTTATGAAGGAAACTCTTTCCGCATTGATGGCATGTGAACGGATTCTCCTCCGGGTGCATTCTCACGTGACACTTGACAGTTTCTTCGGGGTGAGTTCTCATGTGCCACGAGAGACTCGCTTGATGTGTGAAACACTTTCCGCAACGCGAGCAAACGAAAGGCTTCTCTCCGGTGTGAATCCTTAAGTGATCATTAAGATGTCCTCTATGAATAAACCTCTTTCCACACTCAGGGCACATGAAGGGCTTTTCTCCAGTGTGACTCCTCATGTGAATATTAAGATGTCCTTTATGACTGAAACTCTTTTCACACTGACGGCACTGGAAAGTCCTCTCTCGAGAATGAGTTTTCACGTGACTCAGAAGAGTTAGTTCACTAGTGAAACTCATTCCGCAGTCATAGCACGAGAAAAGCTTCTCTCCAGCGTGGATTTTCATATGACACTTGAGGTTTTCTTTATTTGTGAAACTCTTTCCACACTGAAGGCAAGTTAAAGGTCTTTCTTCAGAGTGGATTTTTTTGTGGACAGTAAGCTGCCCTCTATTTGCGAAACTCTTTCCACATGAATGGCATGTAAAAGGCTTCTCTCCGGTGTGAATTCTTGTGTGGACAGTAAGATGCCCCTTGTGTTTGAAACTCTTTCCACATAGATGGCACGTGAAAGGCTTTTCTCCATTGTGAACTCTTGCGTGAATAGTAAGGCGTCCTTTATGTTTGAAACTCTTCCCACACTGATGGCATGTGAAAGGCCTCTTTCTGGTATGATTTTTAATGTGATCTTTAAGGCGTCCTGTTTGTGAAGGATTTTCAGATTGACAGTCATTTAAAGGTTTTGCTTCAGCTATAAAATTTTCAGGTGTCTGGAAATGGTGGTCGTCCTCAGTTTCATTCAGGTATTGACTTTCCTCTTTCATTTCCGTCAGGCCTACAATTAACAATAAATTGAGAAATATCAGAAAGGGGAAAACAAAAAATTGTCAAAAAAATCAGGTGGAAATTTTAGACAGCAAAAGACATCAAGTAACTTTTGTGTTTTTCATGGGATATGCTAAAAGTTCATTCTGTCATTATCAACACCATCAATTCTTTAACACTACAGATGCTATGGTCATTTTAGATACGTTTTCAAAAAAAAAAAAAAGTTTATGTCAAATCAGTAACATGGACAATAAATCAAAATCACAATATTTAATGAATGTGCCAAAAAAATTAATTGAATCTTTCAAAAAGTATTGCTTTAACTAAACCATTTTATAAATTGATTTGATTATCACCATTTTTGATGTTAAATTTGTATTTGTAAGCCACTAGAAAAAAAAAAAAGATATACTGTGAAAATGACAGATTTTTTTAGAAATATATTGTATGATACAGATTTCTACCCCCAAGGAATAAATTTGTGTTCATTTTAAAGTTAAATGCATCTCTCTGGTGCATCACTTTGGAATTAAAAATGCTCCAATCCCTCAATGCTCCCGTCTTTTTTTTAACTTTGAAGTGGACTTAACTAATGAAGCCTTAAAGTAAAGTGTGACAGATCAATAAAGACGCAAAACATTTCCAAACAATGTCAAGGGCATGTTGTAGTCCAAATTAAAATGTAAAAAAAGAAAATAAATAGCCTAATATTAAAATAAAAGTCTAAATATTTAAGTATTCATTGCTGTGAATACAAAAATCTGAATGGCTGTTTGAAATATGTAAAATTCTGTTCAGAAACAACAGCACAGCTGCTTTGTTTTTGGTAAATAATTCCATTTGCCTTTCTGTATGCGTTTGTCAGCTAAACATCACAGACTTCAGTGAACACGCGCCATCGCATGTTTTTTTTTTTTTTTTTTTTAAGAACAATAATTGTGACTAAATTATCCGTTATTTAAAAAAGTCCACATTGTTTTATATATATATATATATATATATAAATATATATATACACCAATTAATTATAGTCTTTAAAGAAGTCTCTTATGCTCATCAAGGCTGCATTTATTTGATTAAAAATATAGAAAAAAAAACAGTAATATTGCAAACTGTTTTTACAATATAAAATAATGTATTTTATTTTAACATACTTTAAAATAGAATTTATTCCTGTGATGAAAAGCTGAATTTTTATCAGCTGTTACTTCAGTCTTAAGTGTCACATGATCCTTCAGAAATCATTCTAATATGCAGATTTATTATTAGAATGATCGATGTTGGATAATATCAACAGTTGTGCTGCCAAATATTTTTTGGAACCTGTGATTTTTTTTTTTTCAGGATTCTTTCATGAATAACAAGTTCAAAAAGTACAGTGTTTATTCAAAATATAAATATTTTATAACAATGTAAATTATTTATTATTAACTTTTAATAAACTTTTAATTATTAACTTAATACATCCTTGGTGAATAAAAGTATTAATTTCTTAAAAAAAAAAAAAAAAAAAAATAAAAATGTACTGACCCCAAACTTTTGAACGGTAGTGTATATATAGCATAGCTCAGTGGCAGTAGCTCACAGAGTGCAACCATTCTACGTAATCAAAATAATGGTGACCCCATAGTCCAAAATATGTATATAACCATGTGGATTTTATAAATAAAGTAAATCTTTCAGGGGTTTTCTACTAAAACAAATTTCCTTAGAGAAATGTAATTTTCACTATATTAAGCCATACAAGTCTTAATACCCAGGCTTCCCTTTAAACCTACAAGTAAATTGACTGTAATGGGGTCATAAAAATAGCCTAATACAATTAATCTGTGCTTTTGTTTTATTTTTAGGTTTAATTCAGTGAATTTATCTTCTGCTTTAAAATGCATTATTTTTTGTTTTTAGATTGTAATCTTGCAATTTTAGAATGTAATGGGATTTAACCGTTTTCTTGCACATAATATATAGCATAGCCTACACGGTTACATTCATTTTTTAATCTCACTGCCTTTAATATGAGCACTGGGCAAGATGTGAAATACACACCTGCAAATACATGTATTTACTATGTTTCCTTTCAAGTTATCTTTGGTGCATCAAACAATTTTTAAGTAAAAGTAATAACTACATTTAATTGTATTGTTTTAAAAACCAACCTATTTGTTCCTCAATTTCTTCATCTTTCACTCTGCAGGGTCCTGGATCACTCGAGTCTTCAGGCTCCTTTTTAATAAACTCCATGACATGAAGATTTCTCTTCCACTTTACTCAAAAACTTTTGAGAAGACTGAAATGATTAACAGAAAGAAATAGAGAGCAAAGTAAATCACTCTGTTTCTCATGTGTGGGCGCACTTTGCACTGGAGAAAAAAAAAACACACACATTTTGGCGCCATTTACTGTCAGCACACAGAGCGTTACATTATCACGCTGAATACATTCATTTTACATTAACAACCAATACAACATTAGTACCATATGGAATACATTAGTTGAAAATAACTTTAAAAAATAATAGCCATTTTACATACCTTAAACGCTGAATGACTCTAAACAAAAACCTCTCCTCTGTCGAATAACAGCAGAGGGCGGAGTCCCGGCGTCTGCGACATGACGTCACAGCTGTTACGCGAGTCAAAATAAAAGACGTCATGCTAACGGCATCGTATCCAAATGAACCGCACTTTTTTGTAAAGAAAATCAGTTGATCATTGTTTAATGTCCAGATTTCTTGTTTTAAAAACTGATCCTGCTTTAACATTACGCAATTCGTTACTTTTGTAATCATAATATAAAATACATTGGAAATTTAGTTTTATTTGAAAATGTTTTTTAATAAATGTAAATTAAAGTATACCTATATTTAATACAATTTTCATGACTTTACCTATTTAATTATGAAACTCATATTCACAAAATTACCTTAAAATTGTAAAAGTAAATTATTTATTTTTATATCCTCTCTTATGTTTTTTTATTTATGTTAGTACACTATAAGAGCTTATATATTACAAATTCTTACAGATTAAATTGCTTTTTTTCATCAATGATTGTTCATTGCTCTTTTTTTAATGAAAATATCATTATTCTTTTTTACATTAAGTCTTGTTACAAAAATATGGAATAAACTCCCTGAAATAGCACAGTCCTAACTCAAACTGTTGCAGCTGATCAATTGTGATCGGATTCATTTCACTAAAAAACATATTTTAATACCAGGTCCAGGTGTAAACAATGCCAAAGACCAAAAGCAACAAGGACAACAATGGATGAATGTTAAACATAAATGTATGTTTTTATTGAAATGGACTCATGAGTTTGAAATAAAGTTAGAAGTAAAAAGTAAAGATTTTCTGATGTTAAATGATTAAGTTTTAAAGTGTTTGCCTTTTTAATAAAGGGATAGTTCATCCAAAAATTAAAATTCTGTCATTATTTACTCACCTTAATGTTGTTACAAATGAGTTTTCTGCTCTTGCACTTGCCTGTGGATACGTTATTTACAGTACAAAAAAAATCTGTTAAATCAATCAGTATTATTTTAATCTGCTGACAGCTCTTGTTTTAATTAAATAAAAATAAATTAAATGCAAAGAGAAAAAGATGTATCTGCCACCTGTTTTATTCATATAATTCTTCACTTTTATAATAAATAACAATACATACTGCTTAAGTGCTGTTTTACAGAAAATATTGCATTTCCATTTAAATCTTTCAAGCGCCTTGATATTTATCTCATTAGCAATCCAAAGGCACTGTGGTAAAGAAGAAAACCCTTGGTTGTAGTGACAGAAATCTTTGTTCACGTTTCATTTAGAGTCATTTTCAGTGTGTTATAGGCTCAAGGCTTAAGGTGTCCTTCACGTTTGAAACCCTTTTCACATTGAGGGCAAGTTTTAGGCTTCTTGTGTGACGCTTAAAGCGTCTTTCATCTTCAGTGTGATTTTTTTTATTGTGCCACTTGAGGCTTCCTTTATGTGTGAAACACTGTCCACACTGAGTGCACACGAAAGGCTTTTCTCCAGTGTGAATTCTTAAGTGATCTTTAAAGTGTCCTCTATGAGTGAAACTCTTTCCACACTGATCACACACATACGGCTTCTCTCCAGAGTGGATTCTCAGGTGAATATTAAAGGATCCTTTATGACCGAAGCTCTTTCCACACAGATGACATGTGAACGGCTTCTCTCCAGTGTGAATTCTTAAGTGATCTTTAAAGTGTCCTCTATAAATGAAACCCTTTCCACACTGATCACACACATACGGCTTCTCTCCAGAATGGATTCTCAGGTGAACATTAAAGGATCCTTTATGACCAAAACTCTTTCCACAGTGAGGGCATTCAAACGGCTTTTCTCCAGTGTGAACTCTTAAGTGATCATTAAAGTGTCCTTTATGACTGTAACTCTTTCCACACTGAGGGCAAGTGAACGGTTTCTCTCCAGTGTGAACTTTCAAGTGATCGTTAAAGTGTCCTTTATGAATGAAACTCTTTCCACACTGATGGCATGTAAACAGAATCTTTTTAGTGTGGATTTTCATGTGCCACGACAGGCTTGATTTACGTGTGAAACACTTTCCACACTGAGTGCATGTGAAAGGCTTCTCTCCGGTGTGAATCCTTAAGTGTTCTTTAAGACGTCTTCTGTGAATAAAGGTCTTTTGACATTGAGGGCATATGTAGAGACTCTCTCCAGTGTGACTCCTCATGTGAATATTAAAGTGTCCTTTATGACTGAAAGTCTTCCCACACTGATTGCATGTTAAAAGCGTCTTTCCGGCATGATTTTTATCGTGTCCTTTTTGTGAGAGATTTTCAGACTGACAGTTTTCTTCAGTTTCAAGTGTCTGAAAACTGCGGTTTTCTTCAACTTCATTCAAGTCTTGACTTTCCTCTTTCACTTCTGTCAGGCCTACAATTAACATTCAATTGTTAAAAAATTGTTCAAGAAACAGCAGAAGACATTAATTAACTTGTGTTTGTTTTATGTTATCTTTAGTGTACTAAACGTTAATTCAGACATTGTCAACAACATCACATCTTCTACTGCTGACAGACAATGTTGTGGTCATTTTAGATGCCTTTTGTCTAATAAACAACGTTTTTGTTTGATCCATTTAATACAATCCACCTTCATTCAGTTGTGGATGCTGCTGATAGAGCAGCTCATTCACCATAATCTTATTGAAGCATCTGAAGGCTTGAGCAGCACAAATCTACAAGTTACCCAATCACACCCACTTTCAGATGCCTGGCAGTCACTCCAACTGGAAATGAGCCAAAATAGCAGTGTATCTGATCCAGGGCTCTACAGTGAGACATTTCGGTTGCATTTGCCAAAACTACTGCGTGCAACTATAACAATGTTTTTGGAGCTCCAGTGCGACTGACCCCATCAGCATATTTATGTTTGTGTTGAGGGGAGCTTCAAAGGTTTTTTCAAAGGTTCAAAGGTTCTTTTAATGATTTTAAGGGAGTTTGTCAATTAGATTATCAAGTTAATATCAAGTGACTTCCATTGTCTGACTATAACACTATTGAATGATTTTGCTCTGATTTCATAGTCAGAAATAGTTTGAAACAAGTCACAACTGAGCCGCTGCCCATCTCCATTCAAACACAGTGCTGTTTCATTTATGAATGAACGTGCGTTTTTAAACAAATCTAATGAGCCAGTGATTCAATTTCCTATTCATAAAGACAGTCAGTTGCTTTATTCCTGAATGAATCAGCCATTTGAACAAATCAAATGAATGAATGATTCAGTAATTAAATAAGTGACTTGTCGCCACCTACTAGCAATTTTAGTTTAATTTTTAAAGTATCTTTTCAGTTATTTAAATCATTTAATAGAAAAATTAAATGATTTAAATAACTGAAAAGATACTTGATTCAAAATTGTATATTTAAAACATTAATCTCAACATGAATTTATGAATTTTTTTTCATTGCACTAATGCTACCTCCAAGCCTCATTAAACATTAGGGCTGGGCGATATATAAAAAAAAATATGATATTGCGATATTGTCAAATTTTTGATGATATTCGATATATATCTCGATATGTTTGCATTTGCTTTTAAATAATAAAAAAACATGATTTTCTTTTGCCCCCATTAAAAAACAACAAAAACAATTTAGATAAAACAGCTACTGTTACAAAGTAAATACAAAATGTTTAGTGTTTAGTTTTATTGCATGAACGTGTATGTAAGTGAAGTAGTGCAAAACAAGTACAGAAAGTGCATTCTGTCAACTTTCTTAGTGCATGCAATTCACAATTTACACTGTGCATCTGGGGGAAATAATTAAACTGGAATAAGTATTTTTGCAAGTTTTTACCTAAGAACAGTGAAATTCCTGACAGTAATTCCAAATTGCAAACGCCTATGTTTGTCTATTCCAGTGTTACTAATTGCGCAGCTCGCCAAGCTTTAATTTGTGGCTCGCATGGCAGTAAATAATACGATGATATGATCAATACAGAGATTCATAAAAACATTAAAAACAAACAGCAGAGCTGTAACAAAACTTACACAAACAAGCACCTGCAAAAGTAATTACCATGAATGTGTCTGGGGAAAATTGTAAGGAGATATTTGAATTATTAATAAACTAGTGTTTTCTATTGTTGCAAGGATGAGGTTGCCGATCCTGACTCGCCATCTCCTCTTTGGACGTGCCTTTAGAGAGAAATGCACATTACATAATGAAAGAGTTTGTTTTATTTCGTTAAGTAATAATTTAAAGCTTTCTATAGATATATTCATCATGTCTCTGAGGGATGTATTCGCTGAGTTTCGGTTCATGTTTGTGAAGCGCTCCTTTTGAGACAACACAAAGCGCATCATGTTTGTTCTCTTTATTTTATAAAAGCACCCTTTTATTGATATTGTGGGTGTGCACACAAATAAAAGTAAACCCTTTACATTTCCAAATGATGTATTACTCTTACCGCTGGCACTTCCATGCCCTGCAAAGCAGCTTTAGCCTCCACTCCCTGCACACACAATTGGATATTTGAGAAAATGTATCTGAAAAGCTCTGATTCAGGAATTTGAACTCTTGATATCTGGCAACCGCACTTACATCGCTTGCGGGGTAATATGTAAGGGGATGCAATATTGGGAAAGTATGCTTGAATTTGAAAATATTCGATATTCACGATATTTTAAAATTTTACATCGTCATCAAAATTATTGCGATATTATCGCTAATATTCGATATATTGCCCAGCCCTATTAAACATATGAAAATACTTTTGTGTTCTTCTGTGCCACCTCCGTAGTACAAATTAATTTAGTTAATACTGATTTCATATACTGTCATTTACTAACAGGCTTTTACGTGCACTTTGTGCTTGTTGTCCTGAAGCTCAATCATGGCTGCAGTTAAATGCGCTTGCATCTCTCAATACTTCTATGGTACGAAATTGATGTGTAAACAGTCAGTTATGTTTTCAGAACAGGACAAAACATCCGATATGTCGAAACAGATTTGTGCATTAGTGTAAATAGAGCCTATTAAAGCTGCCACTGTCTGTGAACTCATCAATTAATCAACTCATCAATAATCAAACAGCGATAATGCTGAGGAAAAAAGAACAACCCATATCTATGATTATCTGTACACTTTTGGGTACTTAATTACTTGTAACTGTCTTTTCCCCCCTCATTACTTTATATTTGCTTTGTAATTATTATTTTAAAAAGTAGGCTGTTATATAATTGAATAGAAATGAACAAAATACATTTGAAATAACTGTGATAAACGAATGATCGAATGACACGATAATCGCAACCAAATCGGGAAACCGGTACCGATATTGACTACTAACCTGTTTCTTCCTCAATTTCTTCATCTTTCACTCTGCAGGGTTCTCGATCAGTCGAGTCTTCAGGCTCCTCTTTAATAAACTCCACGAGCACATCCATGACATGAAGGTTCTCTTCTATTTCTTTCTAAGAGTTCTCTGTCACATTTAAGATGACTGGAATAGATACCAGAAAGCAAAGTAAATCACTGTGGATGTGCTTTACAGAGACAAAAACACTCGCACATTTCAACAATTAAGTCTGACAACAGCGGTCTCATAAATGCTTTTTCTTTTGCTCAAATAGTGTCGAAAAAGGCTTATTTTTTAGGCTAGACCAGTCAGTGCACATTCGCAGTCCTAAACGTGTGTCTCAAAACGCTGACATGACAGTAGCTGCAGTGACGTGATGATTTTACTGAGTAGCAATTGGCCCTTTTATTCACGAGGTGGGGTTTTCTTTGATTGAGCAGCCATATAAGTGTTATATTTTTCCCCATTCACAACTATACGAGTGACACATTTTGGGTATTCTATCCACCTTTTTTTTTCCCATAAGAGCTGGCGCAGCCGTTTGTAAATGTTATGGGTCTGACTTCCGGTCTCATCCACATCTAGCTATTTTTAGCTGTACAAAACAGCTGTTTAACCTGCTTGCTATTGCAAATTGGTACATGGTCTTACCATGTTATTTTAATGTATTATCTTAATTATGAGCACACTGGTTTGTAGTGCAAAGTTTTATCGCTTACTGCATCTTGTTATTCTTCTCATTATTTCCCTATAGCTGATAATAAACCGGAAGTCTCACCCATAAACTTACTTTCGCGTTGAAATAGGAAAAAGGTGGATAGTCTTTGCTATCAGCACACAAAGCATTACATTATCACGCTGAATACATTCATGTCACATTACCAACCTGCCAAAGTGATTTAAGTAATAATACCATGTAGAATACATTTGTTTAAAACAACTTCAAACCATGCAGAACGTTTTACACACCTTAAACGCTGAATCGCTCCAACAAAATCCTCTTCGCGGCGCCGGCGTGATGACGTCACATGAGTTACACGAGGCAAAATAAAAGTCCCTTGGCTAACGACACCACTTCTAAATTTGGTAAAGGACCGCACTTTCTGTAAATAAAATCTTAAGCCAGCTGATCATCTTTTTTAATGTCCAGAACTGTCCAGATTTTGTTGTTGTGAAAACTGAACCTGCTTTACCATCATGAAATTTGTTACTGTAATCATACACGTTTAAAATGCACCTCAGTTTTTAAATACTTTACTCATTTGACACTCAGAACAGACTAAATTACATTTTAAATAGTTACATTTGTTAAATTGTACCACAAACTGATTTGATATTTTCACTGACTCCTTTATGTTTTTATTTATTCATACTTGTAAACTATGGGAGCTTAATACAAATAAATAATTAATGAATGGCTAGAAGACTGTGATTTTTTTTTTTTTTTTTTACGAAAATAGTTTTTCAAAAATCACAGCTTCCCTAGTTTTTGGTTGTGCATGTTTTCATTGTGCTGTAGCAAAGAATAATAGAGAGTTAATGGACTCTCTGATGAGCTCTTGATATTTATTATTCCTGGTATTTATGAACTTATTGCTGTAATATTTCTGACATTATCACTTGGATATTCACATTTATTGACATCAGCATCACCATTTAGACTAAAATTACCCCGAAATAACACAGGCTGAGGCCTGTTTCATGAAAGACACGAAGCAGGGATTAAATTCTAACACCTGAATTGAAATAATCTAACAAATCAATCGGGGCTAAAGCAGTTCTATAAATGACCATTTAAATTCACACAGTCTCACTAATTCAATCCAGATTCAGGAGTCAGGATAATTTGATGTGCACACTTATTCTTAAGCAGCCCTTCATGTCGATCATGGATCAAATCGATCCACCATGGCAAACAGTGAATATATTTGTGCTGTTTAATGCATTTGAGATGTTAGGTTTTCCTCAGTGCGTAACTGACGTGTCACAGGTATACTCTTCATCTGCACATGTTAGAAAGTCATGCAAATATATCCATTCAGCTGTCACGCATGCAAACTACACAGAGTGCAACAGAATAGTAGCACAATAATTGTGTAAAATAAATACACATAAAACATACACATAACTTACTCTGTGTGATTCAACGTAATTGTTTCATAACCCAACTTTTGTATATGTATTTTTCTCTTAAAAAAGAAACGGATAGTTTTCTACTGTGGATGCATTAACTACAGTAAAAAAAAAAAAAAAAAAAAAAAAAAAATGTTAATGACTATTATTTTAACCTGTTGACAGCCCTTGTTTCAAAGGTTTAAATGCACAGAGAAAAAGATATCACCTCTGTTTTATTTATATGTTTCACTTATATATCAATAACAATATTCATATATGCATCTTTAGAGAAAACATTCCATGAAGCTTTGTAAAAAAAAATGTGCCTTAATATGTTTGTCTCGTTAGCAAAAAAAAAAAAAAAAAAAAAAAAAAAAAAAAAAAAAACAGATTATGTGCAATTAAGAAGAGTTTGTTTATATTTAATTTAGAATAATTTACAGCAACCGTCTTGGGCCCCCAAAAGCCAAGGGCCCTCTAAAATGCTTTTCATATACCAGATGCGCATTAAGCTTTAATTACCACAACAACCGTCTGCGTTGAAAATGCTTCGTTTGTATCCTGCTTGTAGCAAATGAAAAAATCATGCATTTGAAACTGTAATTAAATATTAAGCAGCAACGCTTATTATATTTTTATTGTTTAAATGCATTTGGCATTTTATCTGATAAATTAACATTTATGAGGGGAGCGCAGCTTCGTTTACAGCCATTACTGGGGCAAAAGCTAAATTTCTGACATTCCAAAAGCGCCTCCTGCTGGCAGAGAATGAATGTGCATTTTCAATAATCCAGCAGTTCTTGTTCAGACCAATGCAAAAATCCACCCACATAACTCATTTTAAATTACTGGTAATATAATTCATACTTCTGACTCATCCCTTTTCTTTAAAAAAAAAAATGGTTTAAAGACTCAATTGTGAGGTTTATCATTTTCGAATTTATTTTGTTTTTGTAAATACATGTATATCATCTGTAAATCACCTGCTATTACAATGGTCTACAACATGAAAGAAAGCCATTATAACATGTACATGGAAAATGTAGAAACACTGGACACAACTATGGGGCACCATTGTGCAGCAGCAAACATCACAACAAAAGGAAGCTCAAGGTTGATTTAGGTAAATGTGTGCAAATGTATAGGGCCCCATTCCTATATTTTGCCTGAGGCCAGAGTTTGCGAGTCATTTTCAGTGTTATCAGGCTCAAGGCTTTTCTTCAGTGTGAGCTTTTATACGATTCTTAAGGTGCTCTTGATATTTGAAATGCTTTCCACATTTAGGGAATGTTTTAGGCTTCTCGTGTGACGTTCTTTTCACTTTTCCGGCATATGAAATGTCCTTCTTTAGTGTGATATTTTTAATGTGCCACTTAAAACTCTGTCCACACTGAGTGCACACGAAAGACTTTTCTCCAGTATAAACTCTTAAGTGATCATTAAGGTGTCCTCTATAAATGAAAAACTTTTCACACTGATCACACGACTATGTTTTTTCTCCAGAGTGAATTCTCAGGTGAACATTAAAGTGTCCTTTATGTCTGAAACTCTTTCCACACTGAGGGCACGTGAACGGCCTCTCTCCAGTGTGAACTCTTAAGTGATCATTAAGAAGTCCTTTATGAATGAAACTCCTTCCACACTGATCACACGTATGCGGCTTCTCTCCAGAGTGGATTCTGAGGTGAACGTTAAATGATCCTTTATGACTGAAACTCTTTCCACAGTGAGGGCACGTGAACGGCTTTTCTCCAGAGTGGATTCTCAGGTGATCGTTAAAGTGTCCTTTATGAACAAAACTCTTTCCGCAATGATGACATGTGAACGGATTCGTTTTAGTGTGGATTTTCATGTGATACTTCAGTTTTTCTTGATGTGTGAAACTTTTTCCACACTCACAGCAAGTTAAATGGCTTTCTTTAGTGTGAATTATCATGTGCCACGACAGGCTTGCTTTCTGTGTGAAACCCTTTCCACACTGAGTGCATGTGAAAGGCTTCTCTCCGGTGTGAATCCTTATGTGTTCTTTAAGATGTCCCACATGAATAAACCTCTTTCCGCACTGAGGACACATGAAGGGCTTTTCTCCAGTGTGACTCCTCATGTGAAGGTTAAGGTGTCCTTTATGACTGAAAGTCTTCCCACACTGATTGCATGTTAAAAGCTTCTTTCCGGCATGATTTTTATCGTGTCCTTTTTGTGAGAGATTTTCAGACTGGGAGTCTTCTCCAGTTTCAAGTGTCTGAAAACTGCGGTTGTCCTCAACTTCATTCAGATCTTGACTTTCCTCTTTCACTTCCGTCAGGCCTACAAATAACATTCGATTGTTAAAAATTATTTAAGAAAAGTGAAACAAGACTTACAAAACAGAGAAGCCCAATTAAAAATAGACAGCAAAAGACGTCATGTAACTTGTGTTTGTTTTCATGTTATTGACATTGTCAACAACGTCACATCTTCTACTGCTGACAGACAACGCTGTGGTCATTTTTGATGCATTTTGGCTTATTATGACTTAAATACTTATTTTATGACTTACTGGATCATAAAAGACCCAGCTCACTGAAAAAAAGCAGTTTATTGAAACGCGTGGTCTGAAAGAACCAGTTCACAAAATAATAACAAAATAATAAAGAGGCATTTTATTATTATTATTACAACTTATTCTTACTATTCTTATTATTTTTACTTCAAGAGGTAATATATTTCTATCATAATAGTTTATCGTTTAACCAGACTTTCATTTTGATGTCAAGAAGACTTTTGAGAGAGTATTTATTTTAAAATATTTTGGTTGCCAAAATTGATTTTAGATATAATAATCAAGAAGTAAGTATGCTTATTATGTCACTCCAATTCATTGTTCAAGTATAATAAATATAGTAAAAGCATTTTTATAGACCAGTTTCGAGTAGACCTCACAGTGACGTCATTTGCAGCTGCGCACGCAAGTGGTTGCAGAAAAACACTGGTAGCCAGTGGAGTTAAACGGGTAAACTCCATGGAATAAGAGAAAAAATACATTTTTGTGCCTTTTGATGTCAAAATCGGAATGCAAATAATTTTTATACAATACTGTACTCAAAGACGCCATTTGAAGCTAAACGCAGACGTTTAAACGGACATAATATGGATGAAAACTGCTATGATTACTCTACTTTTAAAGCATACATTTGATTTAAACAATAGGTCTACATAATATTCACATATGCTTTTCATAGGGGATGTATTGTATTAGCCCTACAGTTACAGCATGACATATTATTTAAACCTATTACTATTAACTTTTTTTTTATTTATTTTTTTTATTTCATCTCACAGTTCTGATTTTTGTTTCTCACAAATGCAAGTTTATATCTCCTAATTCGGACTTTATAACTCGATTTAATAAAACTAGTGAGTAGTGCTGCACGATTAATCGTATCGCAATCGCGATCGCGATGTCAGCCTGTGCGATTATAGGACGGCAAAATGTTGCAATTATATTAAAGTGCGGACTTGAGAACACCTACTTTCTGAGACAGTTTGCTGATTTTCCATACCACTAACAACACAAACAAACAAACAAACAAACAAAAAAAAAGATTAAAACAAGAAATCTGACAGTCTCTCAGTATAGGCAGTGCACGTGTGGCGTGCGCGTGTGCGTGCGTGTTCACTTGTGTGCGCAGCGTGGATGGATGCCGAGGAGATCGACACTGATCTGGTAGCCAAAAAAAAAAAAAAAAAAAAAAATATGGCGATATTTTGGATTTGAGATTACTGCTATTGACCAGAGAGAGGTACTGTGCAGGTACTGTGTTTCACCTGGTATTAACATGCGTTTTCTGATGGGTCGATCTGATCACAAGTGGACAATGCTAAGTACAGGTGTAAAACGTTTTCAGCTTGTCCACTTTTGACCACATCCACTTTTCAAAATCCCGTTTGTGTCCCCCTCACTTTCAAATTCGTTTGTTAAATGAATGTCTCGTATTGTAGAAAGCACGCTCAGCGCCGCTGAGAATTCGCACGATCCTTAAAACGAAACCGAAAGTAAAACGCGCACGCGCCTTCAAAAGCAATTTTAATACGCGCTTTTAGAGAGCGGTTCCACAGTGCGCGCAAATTAGGCTACATAACATATATATGTTGTTATTTGTATGTATCCTATAATAGGTTGTGTAGTTGTCTATAACTGTATCATGCTTGAAAAATTTGCACTTTGCAAATAGAGACCACTTTTTTTATCAGCCTACTTTGATTATGGCTGCACTATTGTTTGCACTTAATACAGCTATTTTTTGTTTAGACTATTTTTATTTATACTGTTTTTATTTATATTTGTAAAAAAGATCTTCAGTTAGGAGGTCAAACGTTCTAGAAGCTCATAATTCATGTACAGTTCTAATGTCTGAAGAGAATCACATAAAATCATACAGGAGAGCCGCCAGTCAGTTGAGTTGGTAATGTATGTAAATGCAGGAATGTGATCAGAAGTGGTCGAAAGTGGACAGAAGAGACGGATTAAAATGCCAGGTGTAAACAACTGTGTCTCCATTGTCCACTTGTGATCCGACCAAAAACATATCCAGTTTCCTTTTCAAAAGAGTTCACACATTCTTACATTCTTACATGTTACATTCTTCATAAATGTCCGTTTGTTTGGGCCAAATCTTTAAAATATCATATTTTTGTGAAAATGTGTTTGTTTTTATTTTATTTAATTTAGCTATACTGTTGAGAAAATAAGTTTACATTAATGCAGATGCTATTTCATTTGGTAAAACCATTTCTAGTGTTACAAATACACATTTCCGCATTATCACTAATCTGTGTGTGCATTTTCAACCCATCAAGTTGACTCACAATATCATTTATTATAATCGCAATCGCTTATCACAATATTGACCTCAATAATCGCAATATGAAAATTTTCCCAAATCGTGCAGCCCTAGTAGTGAGTTTGTTAATTCGGAGGGGAAAAGCAGTAGTGTGGGATATAAACTCTGAGCCGAGGGAAAAAAGAGAATGACGAGTTGTTTTTCTTATAGAGTTGTGGGATATAATATCGGAATTGCGCAAAATAAAGTCAGAATTTTGAAATATAAAATCAAATTGACCTTTTTATTCCATGGCTGCATGGACTGCCACTTGAACCGCCCATAAAAAACGTCATCCCCGTTTCGGATCTGTAAGACTATCCCACTATCTAACGTCAATTTCGTTGAGTAACAGTGTTTATCGCTGGGTGACAAGCTGTTGTAATATGTGAATAACATTTTGAAAATGACATCTAATCAATAAAATCTATACTCTTTTTAAATCTAGGTATTTTGTGCCGTATCCTTGTAATTCTCTAGCTGTAAAGGCCATTTCTGCAAACATCCCGAATGTTTACAAACGGATAATTGGTCTTCAGGCACATTAGTTGTTGTTGTTGTTTTTCCCCCTCTTTCCAAATAAGCTGCACATACATGTACTACCATATTTCCAAGTTACATTTGGTGCATTAAATAATCTTTAAGTAGTTGGCTCTTTTCCTGTCCTAAGACACATTAGGAGAACTAATAACCATAGTAACTAATAACCTAATAACCACTGTTTTGAATACCAACCTGTTTCTTTCTCAATCTCTTCATCTTTCACTCTGCACGGTTCTGGATGAGTTGATACTTCAGGCTCCTCTTTAAGAAACTCCATGGCATGAAGATTTCTCTTCTACTTCTAGAGCTCTGTGTCACATTTAAGATTACTGAAATAGTTAATAGAAAGAAACAGAGAGCATAGTAAATCACTCTATTCCTCACGTGTGGACGCGCTTTAGACAGAAACAAACACTCGCTCATTTTGGCAACATTTACTAGAGACCAACTATCAGCACACAAACCCTTACATTATCACGCTCGACACATTCATGTCACACTAACAACCTACGCAAAATGATCTACGTAATAGTATCATGTAGAATGCATTTGTTTAAAACAACTTCAAACAATACTGAACGTTTTAAACACCTTAAACGCTGAAAGGCTCGAAACAAGAACCTTTCTGCTGTCAGCTGAGGCAGGAGCGCCGGCGTCATGACGTCACAGCTGTTACACGAGGCAAAATAAAAGACCTCAGGCTAATGACATCACTTCTTAAGCCAGTTGATAATTTTTTTTTAATGTCCACAACTGTCTATATATTTTTAAAAAGTAATTTTAGTCCAAATGATGATGATGATGTCAATAAATGTGAATATTCAGGCGACAATATACAAAATATTGCAGCAATAATTTGTTTCATATAAATATCAAGAGCTCAGTTGTCCAATAACTCCCTGCAACATATTTGAAAAGCTATTGAAATTGAAACAAATTAAATTAATAATAATAATAAAATCAATGAGTAGTCCTCTATAGAAAAAGCCATTTAAAGAGAATTTAAAATGTATTAATTATTTATTTGTATTAAGCTCGAATTAATAAAACTTTTTTAAATGTAATGTAGTCTGTCCTTAGTGACATAAATGAGTAAAGTCATGAAAAGTATATCAAATTTAGGTACTACAGGCGTACTATAAACATTTTGCAAATAAAATAATTGCACTTAAAGGATTGTGGCCAAAACTGGTACTGCAATCACTTTCAAAATACTGTAGAACGGCGTATCCCCTCCCCCTCTCTCCCCTGACTGGAGGTTGCCAGCTAAGCTGCAGGATTCCGCAGGAACGTAGGCTGCTACAAGGAGCTTCCAATGGCAAGTGACGAGTCCTACACAATAAGTTTTTTCTTCTGTTACTTATGTTTATGCTTCACGAGAGATGTTTTGCGAAGTAATTATGTGTCGCAAAAATTTACTAAAGGCGCTTAGCCAAATATTTCGTAAAGATGTACTGTAATACCACATTTCAGTCGGAACATAGATTGTTTTCATACCGTGCTAGTGGTGCGGTATAAAGCTTTTTATGAATGCATTTAGCACGGGCGACCGTGGAAAATTAGCAACGTTGGCATCTGTCTTAAAATTCTTCTCCGTTTTCAGCCGTCTCCATCTGTCAAAGGCATCTCCTATACAAATCCTTGTTTTATTTCGGACTTTGTCACGACGTACTTCGGATTCATAACGAGGTCTTTTAGGTTTAGTAACTTTATACATGTTTTATCCTACACGTTCGTAGCTGCAGCTGTAACTGGAGAAGAGCTGGCAACCCGGATGAGAAACTCTACTGACTTCCTGATTGGTAGATAGCTGGAGGGTGGCGCCTCAGACCAAAACACAACATGACAACATCAACATCAGTTGAGGGCTGCAACTTTCACTTTTAAATGACAATATCCTGGCCGGACCACTGTTGTCAGTGATATAAGTATTTGAAATGAACGTGATTTCTTAATGTCTAGTGACATGTCAGGGCCATTTTATGATTAACTGAAATAAATTTCTTACATACGGTTCCTTTAAAACATCTATGATTACAATGAAAAAAACAAAGTTCATTTAACTCCCTGAAATAACACAATCCTAACTCTGACCAGGTGCAGGTGTAAACAAGGCCAAAGACCAAAAGCAACAAGGACAACAATGGATTGATGTCAAACATAAACATACTGTATGTTTGTACATTTTTAGTGAATTGGACTCATAAATAAAGTGAAAAGTAAAAAGTAAATATTTTCTGATGTTAAATGATTAAGTGTTTGCCTTTTTAATAAAGGGATAGTTCATCCAAAAAGTACAATTCTGTCATTATTTACTCACCTTCATGTTGTTACAAACCTGTATGAGTTTCTTGCTCTTGCATATGTCTTTTTTTTTTTTTTTTTTTTCTAAAAATCAGATATTATTCTCCTGTGGACGCATTAACTACAGTACAAAACAAACAAACAAACAAAAAACGGTTTAATTAATCACTATTACTTTAATCTGTTGACAGCCCCTGTTTCAATGTACTGAAAACATAATTTAAATGCAAAGAGAAAAAATCTGACACCACTGTTTACTGTTTATACAACGTCTCACTTATATATCAATAACAATGTGCATCAACAACAAGCTTCACACAAAATATTCCATAAAGCTTCATAAAAAAAGTGTCGTAAAATATGTTTGTCTCATTAGCAAACCAAAGGCGCTGTGGCAAAAAAACAAAACCGTGGATGTAGTGACAGCAGTAGAGAGAGAAAAAAAACAGACAGGTTGTGCATTTATCTGCAGTCTAAAGGGTTTGTACATATTTCGTTTAGGGTCATTTTCGGTGTGTTATTAGGCTCAAGTCTTCTCTTAGTGTGAGTTCTTGTGTGACTCCTAAGGTTTCCTTTTTGTGTGAAACACTTTCCACACTGAGTGCACATGAAAGGCTTTTCTCCAGTGTGAACTCGTAAGTGTTCATTAAGTTGTCCTTTATAAATGAAACTCTTTCCACACTGATCACACACATACGGCTTCTCTCCAGAGTGGATTCTCAGGTGATTGTTAAAATGTCCTTTATGAACAAAACTCTTTCCACGAATTATGACATGTGAACGGATTCTTTTTAGTGTGGATTTTCATGTGACACTTTTCTTGCTGTGTGAAACTTTCTCCACACCGATAGCAAGTTAAATGGCTTTCTTTAGTGTGGATTCTCATGTGCCAAGAGAGCCTTGCTTTCTGTGTGAAACCCTTTCCACAGTAAATGCATGTGAAAGGCTTCTCTCCGGTGTGAATCCTTAAGTGTTCGTTGAATAAAGCTCTTTCCGCACTGAGGACATGCGAAGGGCTTTTCTCCAGTGTGACTCCTCATGTGAATATTAAAGTGTCCTTTATGACTGAAACTCTTTCCACACTGATTGCATTTTAAAAGCTTCTTTCCGGCATGATTTTTAATGTGTCCTTTTTGTGGGAGCTTTTCAGACTGAAAGTTTTCTTTAGATTCAAGTGTCTGAAAATTGTGCTCGTCTTTAACTTCATTCAGATCTTGCCTTTCCACTTTCACTTCCGTCAGACCTGCAATTAACATTCAGCTTTTAAACATGGTTCAAGAAAGGTGAAACAAGAAAGTGGTCCTCAAACTTTTCTGGTCAAATGCTACCTTCAATCAGATCAGATCAGAGCTCAAGAACCAATCACCAAGTCTATTTAAGCACCAGCTTAAAGGTATAGTTCACCCAAAAATGACAATGTTATTCCAAACCTGTACGAGTTTCTTTCTTCTGTTGAGCACAGAAGAATATTTTAAAGTATTTTGAAGAGTATTTTAAAGACTGTTGGTAACCAAACAACTGATGGTAGCCATTGACTTCCACAGTACTGAAACCATGGTTGGTTGCCAGAATTTTCATTTTTGGGTCAACTAGGGTTGGTAGAGCTGGACAACATGACCTAAATCTTATGAGTCGTTTAATTTCACAATAACAGTATATACTATGATTATTTTGCTTGAAATAATGTTATTAGTATAAATACCACTGAAGTTTTTTTGCAATTGCAAATGTAAAAGTTGTCAAGCTTACTGAAAACAAATAACCAGCCAGTAATAAAATGAGAACACAGTAATTAATATATGCAATAGATCAAAGATGCAAATTAAATAAACTGCTTTAAATGTTTCATGAAGGTTTATGACCAGAAATAAAATGAAACACAATATTGTATGTAAATTTATTTTACACAGACTATTTTTATAGCTACCAAAGTCAAGAGCAGTGAGTCATTCTCTCTTTTTCTTTTGTTGTTGATTAATATTAAGGACAGCAGCAGGTTTATATGCCTGTTACTTTAAGGCTTAACGATCTCCCAATTGGTCACATTCATTTAACCGACTGTGTTTATTTGAATACTTTTGACATAAATGGTCAAATACACACAGTTAAGTCGATTGTGCTTGAATGTTTAAAATGACAAGGCTTAAAAACGCAAGCACGGGCTCAACAATAAGGACTGGCTAATAGATCAGCATGAATGTCAAGAAAATACATCATTTGCACTTTTTTTTTTAATTCTTGTAAATTTTATTTCAAGTTTATAAAACTGAACTGAATCGTGAATCAAATCGATTCACTGTATACCAGAAGATTCACACGACTAATTTAGAAATAATAATAATAATAATAATAATAATAATAATGATAGTAATATCCCATTATCCTCTCAGTTTTTATAAATAGAATAAATCTGTGGTGTGTTTGCTAGCAGTCATACCAACATGGCCACACAAGCGCACAACTTTAAAGAAAAAATTAATTTTCACATGAGGTCACACCTTTATAGAAAGACAAAACAAGGTGTTCCTCTACTGTCCACCAGTTATTTTTACCAGGTGTGGCTCTCAAATGCATATATGTAAGTAAATCAAACAATCTACTGTGAACTTCCTAACAAACAGCTACTGAAGAATCATGTATGGCACCAACTTGTTAGTTCCCCTGTAACTTCCTCTTTGACTCTGCATGGCTCTGGATCACTCATGTCTTTAATAAACCCCATCTTCACATCCATGTCACAGATCTCTGCTGCGACATCTGTGGAGTTTTGCTGCTTGTCTAGAAGTTTTTTGAAAGGAAAAATCGTTAGAAAGAAAAAGAAAAGCAAAGTAAATCACTGTTGTACCTCATGTGTTGACGCGATTTACACTATAACACTAATTTATTTGAGCGACATTCATTTTTTTTTATTACCAAAAAAATATCTGTTATAGTTCCATGATGTCGGAATACATTTGTTTAAACAACTCTGAATCTTGCTAAAAGTTGTATAGACGTTAAATCTTGACAAAACAAATCGCAAAACAAACACTTTTCCTCCGCTTAATAACAAACGACAGACTGCGGAGTCCCGACGCCGACGTTATGACATCACGACGTCAACTAGCGCAAAAAAAACAAAACAAAACAAAAAAATCTTTTTTTTAGGACCTTTTAAACATCATCTTAAGGATATTATATATTGGCAATTTCTTATTGATTTATTGGCGAAGTAACTACAATGTCATACAGGTGCTGGTCATATAATTAGAATATCTTCAAAAAGTTGATTTATTTCACTAATTCCATTCAAGAAGTGAAACTTGTATAATGTATACATTCATTCCACACAGACTGATATATTTCAAGTGTTTATTTCTTTTCATTTTGATGATTATAACTGACAACTAATGAAAACCCCAAATTCAGTATCTTAGAATATTGTGAAAAGGTTCAGTATTGAAGACACCTGGTGCCACACTCTAATCAGCTAATTAACTCAAAACACCTGCAAAGGCCTTTAAATGGTCTCTCAGTCTGGTTCTGTAGGCTACACAATCATGGGGAAGACGACCACTGACACCTTGCACAAGGAGGGCAAGACACAAAAGGTCATTGCAAAAGAGGCTGGCTGTTCACAGAGCTCTGTGTCCAAGCACATTAATAGAGAGGCGAAGGGAAGGAAAAGATGTGGTAGAAAAAAGTGTACAAGCAATAGGGATAACCGCACCCTGGAGAGAATTGTGAAACAAAACCCATTCAAAAATGTGGGGGGAGATTCACAAAGAGTGGACTGCAGCTGGAGTCAGTGCTTCAAGAACCACTACGCACAGACGTCTGCAAGACATGGGTTTCAGCTGTCGCATTCCTTGTGTCAAGCCGCTCTTGAACAACAGAGCTTCAGAAGCGTCTCACCTGGGCGAAAGACAAAAGGGACTGGACTGCTGCTGAGTGGTCGAAAGTTATGTTCTCTGATGAAAGTAAATTTTGCATTTCCTTTGGAAATCAGGGTCCCAGAGTCTGGAGGAAGAGAGGAGAGGCACAGAATCCACGTTGCTTGAGGTCCAGTGTAAAGTTTCCACGGTCAGTGATGGTTTGGGGTGTCATGTCATCTGCTGGTGTCTGTCCACTGTGTTTTCTGAGGTCCAAGGTCAACGCAGCTGTATACCAGGACGTTTTAGAGCACTTCATGCTTCCTGCTGCTGACCAACTTTATGGAGATGCAGATTTCATTTTCCAACAGGACTTGGCACCTGCAAAGCTACCAGTACCTGGTTTAAGGACCATGGTATCCCTGTTCTTAAACTCGCCTGACCTTAACCCCATAGAATATCTATGGGGTATTGTGAAGAGGAAGATGCAATATGCCAGACCCAACAATGCAGAAGAGCTGAAGGCCACTATCAGAGCAACCTGGGCTCTCATAACACCTGAGCAGTGCCACAGACTGATCGACTCCATGCCACGCCGCATTGCTGCAGTAATTCAGCCAAAAGGAGCCCCAACTAAGTATTGAGTGCTGTACATGCTCATACTTTTCAGTTGGCCAAGATTTCTAAAAATTCTTTCTTTGTGTTGGTCTTAAGTAATATTCGAATTTTCTGAGATACTGAATTTGGGGTTTTCATTAGTTGTCAGTTATAATCATCAAAATGAAAAGAAATAAACACTTGAAATATATCAGTCTGTGTGGAATGAATGTATACATTATACAAGTTTCACTTCTTGAATGGAATTAGTGAAATAAATCAAATTTTTGAAGATATTCTAATTATATGACCAGCACCTGTATATCCGTCAAAATAAAGTTGTTTTTTTTAAAATATATATATATTTTTATATTTGTGTACTGTGTATATTTATTACGTATATATAAATACACACGCAGACACACTATGTATAAATACACATGTATGTGTGTGTATTTATACATAATAAATATACCCAGTAAACACACATATAGTATGTAAACAAACTTTTTTTTTTTTTGGATGTGATTAATCATTTGACAGCCCTGTGCTGATGCCCAGAATTTGCTGTGCAAAATGTGTAATTAAACATAAGTCACTAGATTGCCATAAAGTTAACTTTGTCTGAAAACATTTAGCTATTTAAATCAATTACTAGCTGCATTAATAACTACCGACTGATTTAGCAATTCTGACATTTTTAGTAAGGATTTGCGTTAATCACAGATGTAACATTGTCTACTTGTAAGTAAGTCTAAGACTTCTAGCACTTTTTATAATAATAGTATTTTAACATTTTATAATATATACAATATATAAGAGCAGCTAGACTATCCAACCAAAATGCTGTGAAACATGCTAATTAATATAAAGGACCTCGAGAAGCAGAATGTCAATGACATAAGTCAAGATTAACTTTATTGTCATTCAGCAATCATACAGGCATACAACGGACAAATATTTTACTAGAGGACTAAAGACATGCAATACAAAAATGTTTACAATGGAGGGAATATATGCTGCCTTCAGACTGTAATAACTACAGCTATGGTAATGTGACTACAAAGAGAACTGTTTCTCTTTTTCACTTTTAACATTTTTAAAGGACAAAACTCAAGTATGAGCATCCTCAATGAGTAGCTTGCTTTTTTAATTTGCAGCAAAGCATGTATAAATGCATTAAAGGGATAGTTCCCCATAAATTAAAATTTGCAGGTCATCCCAGATGACAATGAATTTTTACTTCTGGTAGAATAGTAAAGATTTTTTTTCTGTAGTTGAAAGCATCCTTGGTCTTAATCAACTCACCTTTTTCATAAACAATGACAAACCATGAACACGTTCATTTCTCCCCTTCATTCAAGCGTTCCGTTCATGCATGCACATATCAGCGGCTCATCGGTCTTCATCAAACTGTTTCCTCAGTTCAGTGACTGTTAGTGGAACTGGAACGCTCAATCAGTTCATTCATCATAGGATCAGATATGTCACTATCTTGCTCTATTATTTTTAGTCGTAGTGATTGTCAGACGTCTGAAACTGAATTCTGATTAACTTGTAGATCTGTGCTGCTCGAGCTGTGAACTCTTTCAGACATTTTAGTCCACTTTGTTGAACTTGCTCATCAAGTTCATTAAAAAAAAACCTGTCCAAAAGAATGAATCGTTTGTGAACCGAACATCATTCCAGACTGTTTGTCTGAGGCTCTGGATTACAGCTAGTAATGTTGTAAATAATGTTCAGTTTCTTGCACAAATTGATCATTTTGCTTCATAAGACCTCAACAAATCATCAGGAACTATGGCTATTAATTTTGTACTTCTTGATATGCTTCTTTTACTTCTTTTTCTCAAAGTGACAGTAGTCTTTGACTTTTATGTTAGGAATCAACAAAAAACACGGTTTCAGCTAAAAATCTGCTTTACTGTTCTACTAAAGAAAAAAATCACCTTCATGCTGGAAAGCCTGAAAGTGCATAAATTAATAGCAAATTTTATTTTCATTATTGGATGAACTATGCCTTTAAAGGAGAAGTTCACTTCCAGAACAAAAATTTACAGATAATTTACTCACCCCCTTGTTATCCAAGATGTTTATCTCTTTCTTTCTTCAGTCATAAAGAAATTATGTTTTTTGTGGAAAACATTTCAGGATTTCTCTCCATATAGTGGACTTCAGTGGTGCCCGTGAGTTTTAACTTCCAAAACGTAGTTTAAATGCGGCTTCAAAGGGCATTAAATGATCCCATCCGACGAATAAGGGTCTTATCAAGTGAAATGATTGGTTATTTTCTAAAAAAAAAAAAAAAAATAAAATAAATACAATAAAATGTATATACTTTTTAACCTCAAATGCTCATATTGTCTAGCTCTGCGATGTGCATGAACTCTGTGCACTCCCGTTCATGACAGTTAAGGTATGTCGAAAAACTCCCATCTAATTTTCTCCTCCAACTTCAAAATCGTCCTACATCACTGTTTTATTTTTTTTGTAAAGGGTGTTTGACCATCTTTGCACATTCACTTTGTAAACACTGGGTCGGTAGAGCATTTGAGGTTAAAAAGTATATAAATTGTAATTGTTTTTTTTTTTTTTTTTTTTTTTTTTAGAAAATGGCCGATTGTTTCACTAGACCCTTCTTCCTTGGGTGGGATCATTTAGAGCTCTTTGAAGCTTCATTTTAACTGCATTTTGAAAGTTCAAAGTCAAACCTCGCGGGCACCACAGAATTCCACTATATGGAGAGAAATCCTAACATGTTCTCCACAAAACACAATTTATTTACGACTGAAGAAAGAAAGACACATTTTGGAAAACAAGGGGGCGAGTAAATTATCTGTAAACTTTTGTTCTGGAACTGAACTAATCCTTTAATTATGAACGTCAACAAGAATTGCTTGTCAGTTTTTGTATTTTTGAACATGACAACTGGGTTCTCTCTGTTTTTTCTGCTCTTTGTTCTTTGTCATATTTTACTGAAGCACCAACGATATGGAATGTTAAATATTGATCACGTGTCAAAATCACAATATGTCTGTCTTTAGTCAAACTGTACTGTCTTAGTGGCATACATGGAATGCTTAGTATTTTGACTTGCCTTACATTTTTATGTCACCATAACCCCTTTTAGAAGGAATTCTACTTTTGGCTACATCTGAACACCACATTATTTACTTATTACCAAAGACAAACTTAGTGTTGTTCTACTCTGAACAGTGTTTTCTTAAATGAGCCAGTAGATAAATTCATTTTCCAAAGCGGCTGTCCTATGTAGGGTCACAGAGTCTGGTCTCAGGGCGAACGCCAGTCCATCACAGAGATGTACTGAAAATCCTCCCACGTGACTGTCAGCGGCATGGCTTCTCTCCAGGATGCACTTTTGTGTTTTTAGGGCTCTTGAACTAATGATCCCCTCCCAGGGGTTTCTCCAGCGTGTGTGCGCTGGTGGCGTTTTAAGTAGCTCGCTCTGGTAAAAGCCTTACCGCACTCAGGGCACACGTGCGATTTCTCACTAGCGTGTATTTTCTGGTGTGATTTTAAGCTGCCAAGCAGTTTGAAACTCTCTCCGCACAAAGAACATAAATAGGGTCTCTCGTCCGTATGAAGCTTTAGGTGTGCTTTTAATCGTGCCGCCAGAATAAACTTTTTCCCACACTGATCGCAACTAAACGGCCGTTCTCCAGAGTGAATGAGCAAATGCGTTTTGAACGTGTTGCTCTCTGCAAACCTCTTACCGCACTCCGAGCACTCATGTAATTTCTCTCCAGAGTGATATTTCATGTGCATGTTTAGGCTTCTTTGAACGGTGAAGCTCTTGCCGCACTCGCGGCACGCGTAAGGCTTCTCTCCGGTGTGAGTTCTTATGTGAGTCTTAAGGTGTCCTTTACATTTGAAACTCTTTCCGCACTGAGGGCACGTGTAGGGCTTTTCTCCGGTGTGAATTCTCATGTGGTCTTTAAGCTGGCCTTTATGTGTGAAGCTCTTTCCGCATTGAGGGCACTTGGAGGGTTTCTCTCCAGTGTGAATTCTGATGTGAATTTTAAGGTTTCCTTTGTGCGTGAAACTCTTTCCACATTGAGGGCATGTGAACGGCTTCTCTCCGGTGTGACTTCGCATGTGACGCTTTATGTATCCTTTGTCTGTGAAGCTCTTTCCGCACTGGTTGCACGTGTAAGGTTTTTCTCCAGAGTGAGTTTTTATGTGATTCTGAAGGATTACTTTACGAGCGAAACTCTTTCCGCACTGATGACACGTGAACGGCTTCTCTCCGGTGTGGACTCTCATGTGACACTTAAGGTTTTCTTTATGCGTGAAACACTTTCCACACTCAAGGCAAGTCAGTGGGCTCTCTTCGGTGTGAATTCTCGCATGAATCTTAAGGTTTCCTTTATTTGTGAAGCTCTTTCCGCACTGGAGGCACGTGAACGGCTTTTCTCCAGTGTGAATTCTCATGTGACACTTGAGGCTTCCTTTACAAGTTAAACCCTTTCCACACAGGTGGCACGTGAAAGGCTTGCCCCCCGGTGTGAATTCGTATGTGATTTTTAAGGTACTCTTTCTGCGTGAAATTCTTCCCGCACTGATTGCACGCAAAAGGCCCTTCTTCAATGTGGATTCTCATGTGACACTTAAGGCTTCCTTTATGTGAGAAACTCTTTTCACACTGAGGGCACGTAAACGGCTTCTCTCCGGTGTGAATCCGCACATGACACGTAAGGCTTCCTTTACACGTAAAATTCTTTCCGCACAGGTGGCATCTAAACGGTTTCTCTCCGGTGTGAATTCTCATGTGACCATTAAGGCTTCCCTTACACGTGAAGCTCTTTCCACACAGATGGCACGCGTACGGCTTCTCTCCCGTGTGAATCCTCATGTGATCATTAAGGTGTCCTTTGTGAATGAAACTTTTTCCACACAGACGGCATACGTAAGGCTTCTCTCCGATGTGAATTTTTATGTGATCCCTAAGGTTTCCTTTATGCGTGAAGGTCTTTTCACACTGAGGGCAGGAGAACGTATTTTTGGCTCCCGTTGTTTGTGAGAAATCGTTGTCGGCTAAAGATTCTTCTCCAACTTTAAAATCTTCAGACGTTTCAATATAGTGGTTCTCCTTGATGTCACTCGGTTCTTCACTTTCCTCTTTCACCTCCATCTGATCTAAAATTAAAATGATTATATAGTCAAAAATCAGTGAAACAAAAACAGTAAAGTAAATTTAACTGATGCCTAAAGGTAATTCTGGTATTCTCATATTTACACGTACTGTGTTAAGACCATTTAGATTTAGTCAGTGTCTCTGTTAGAACGTGTTTCATTGGTTTAATTATGTTATTTAACATCTTTTATGATTTCTCATGTTTGGTAAGTTTTCTAAAGCTTTATTTAGCTCAGCAGATTAGATCAATGACAGGATCCTGATTAAATTCTCAGGTAATCCATGAAAAAAACCAAACGTACCTCAAATGTAACTTGTGTTGCTTTTAATAAAATCTTCCAAATATATAAATGCAACAATCATACTTTAATATTCTTGTCATTTAATAAGAATTGAGAATGGACACAAACCTCTCTGTTCCTCAGTGTCTTCATCTTTCACTTTACACGGTTCTGGATCAGTCGTGTCTACAATCTCCACTTTAATAAACTCCATATTTACAACAGTAGCTGCTGCTTGCCTGGAAAGTTTTCTTTGTCACACACTTAAGATAGTAAACAGAATAAATGGACAAATAAATCACCCCGGTCCTCATGTGTGGATGCGGTCTGCACGTAAAAATACATTTTGTCGCTATTTACTAGAAATCTATCAGTACTATAAGATAAAACAATAGGCTACAATACTACGTGCAAAATGACCAACGCAAAATGCTGTCGGAAATACTGCAATGTTTTTGGGACACAACTTTAAAACACTTTTGAACGTGTTGCGCCGTTTCATACACCTCTCACGCTTAACGGACCAAAACAAACCCTTCGTCAGTCAAATAACGGCAAACGAAGAAGAGGCGCAGAATTTATGACGTCACAACGCGACAGCGGCATGGAGTGTCAAAATAAAAGACATTTAAACTTAAATTCTAAAAGAGGCAGTATTACTACTAATAATAATTACTATATTATAATAGATAATTAAATATATGATTATAGATAAAATGTGTCTAATTTTATTAATTTTTCTAATATAGTAGCAGCCTATTCATGTTGTCAGGTTGACTGTATATCATTGTACACTACCAGTCAAAAGTTTTTGGACAGTAAGATTTTCATGTTTTTTTAAAGAAGTCTCTTTTGCTCACCAAGCCTGCATTTATTTGATCCAAAATACAGCAAAAGAATTAATATTGTGAAATATTTTTGCTATTTAAAATAACTGGTTTCTATTTGAATATACTTTAAAATGTCATTTATTCCTGTGATTGCAAAGCTGAATTTTCAGCATCATTACTCCAGTCTTCAGTGTCACATGATCCTTCAGAAATCATTCTAATTTTTATTATTATTGTTATTATTATTATTATTATTATTATTATTATTATTATTATTATTATTATCATCATCAATATAACAGTTGAGTACATTTTTCAGGATTCTTTGATAAATAGAAAGATCTGAAGATCAGCATTTATCTGAAATAAAAAGCATTATACACTATACCATTCAAAAGGTTGGAGTCAGTATAACTTTTATTTTTATTATTATTATTTTTTAAAGAAATTATAGAAATTAATACTTTTATTTAGCGAGGCTGCTTTAAATTGATCATGATGATAAAGACATTATTAATGTTACAAAAGATTTCTATTTCAGATAAATTCATCAAAGAAACCTGAAAAAAATTCAGCTCAGCTGTTTTCAATGTAATAATAATAATAATAATAATAATAATCACTTTAAAATACTACATAAAATATATCCTGTTAACTCAGCTGTTTCCAAATATCTTGATATTCCTATACCTGCACATTTTGTGGCAATTTTTTTTATTTTTTCTTGTGAATTTGTTCAGAAGTTTTGGTTTGATTTGTATTCTCATTTAAACAAACCCCTTGTCTTTGCACAATCTTTTAGCTTAAAAGATATTATTTGTTATTACTCTGACTCTGCCAACAAATCTAAAGAATATATTTTCAACTTTTTTATTTTGTTTGGCAAATTCTTCATACATAAGCAAAAATTTATGGGCTCAATTCCCACTCTTTCACATTTTCTGATTGAGATCAGAAAATCTCATATGCTCATATCTTTTTGTTTGACTAGCAATAATAAATGTGTCAGGTTTTTGGAAATATATGAAAAAATGATTTCTATTAACTCTGATTAGGTTTAGATAGCTTTCCTTCATTGCTCTTACATTATTATTATTATTGTTATTATTATTATTATTATGTAGTCTTTATTTATTTATTTATTTATTTATTTATTTTCCTTATTCTAAGCAACATACCCCGTTTACTGTAATTTATTTCTCCTCTTCTTACTTCTATCTTCTTTACATTGTTAATGTTCTCCTGAAGGTGATTGTATATTTCATCAGTTTGAATTTTAAAAAATAAAAAAATAAAAAAATAAAATAAATAATAATAATAATAATAAATGTTGTTTGAGCAGCAAATCAGAATATTAGAATGATTTCTGAATGATCATGTGACTGGAGTAACGACGCTAAAAATTCAGCTTTGAAATCACAGGAATAAATTATATTTAAAACATATTCAAATAGAAAGCAGTTATTTTAAATAGTAAAAAATATATATTTAACAATAATACTGCCTTTGCTGTGTTTTAGATCAAATGAATGCAGGCTTGGTGAGCAGAAGAGACCTTTTCTTCTTAAAAAAAACCATTCAAATAAAATAGTATGTTCTAGATTTATTAATCAAAAATTGTGTGTGATTTTTATTCAGTTAATGAAGTTGTTATTTTTCAGCTTTAAATGGTTTTATCTGATGCTGTCCGCTCACGGAACTACATGTTTACGTAACAAAAAGGGGGCAGTAAATATCAGACGGACGCGTTTCCTGTTTTGAATCGGGTTGCTTGTTGCTCATGAGATGCTGATGATGTGAGTGTGCGGTCATTCAGCTGTGTAGACCGTCCTGCCGAAGACATGGCTGTGAGCTCGGGCTGCAGTACGGTGCTGATGTCGGTGCGGGTGTCGGTTCGGCCGCTGTCTGTGGGCTCGGACTCGCTGCGGCTGCAGCTCAGCATGAACGCGAACCGCCCGGGACTCTTCACGCTCACGCTCAGACACACCGACCGCGGGGGACGCAGCGTGGTAAACACACACACACACACACACACACACACACACAGAGACACAGCTGTCATTAGTCGTGTTTAGTTGTCAGCCTCACTATCCTCACTTTCACACCATTAGATCAGTACTGTCTGTTTATCTGTCTGTAAACACTGTTTACCCTCATATAGTCTTGTGTAGCTAGATATAAAGTTCTGTAAACATCTCTATTAGGTTGTTACAAAAATATTCATACACTCTCAGAAAAGCTGTCACTTTGGTATCCTTTCAGATCTTACCAATACGTACTATTAAGGTACTAATATGTACCCTTTAGGGTTAAATTAAGATACATAAGCTACTGTCCCAGTGACAGCTGTCATAAAGCGAGCGGATGGGTTTGTGATGATCTGTTCTGTTTCTCAGTCTCTGGCAGAGTTTGATCTGCGATCAGTGAAGTATGAGATCAAATCAGCTCGATGTCACGAAATGCATCTCATCAAGCCGCCCCACGACTGCCTCACGTTCACCTTCCGCAGCGAGCAGGAGGCGCAGGAATGGGCGACGGTCATGATGTCATCCCTGAGAGAGTCACACAGAGGTCAGAGGTCACCACTACATTTAACTCTACTCTATCATGTTTGATACACGAATTAAACCTGTCACACCCAATAGAGGGTTTGCACTTGAGTCACAATTTGGTCAGTTACCCGGATACATGGCCATATTGGTGACATGCGGTTGTGAACAGCAGCGTGGATTGATGTACTAATGAATACGCTGTTCTGCTAATTTATGCTGTCTAACCACGGAAAAACGTGTGGGAGCTGCTAAATAATATAGAGAAGAACTTAGTGAACAGGAGGGGACACAATATTTCAATAGGGTCTGGCTGCAGACATGCACCTGCACTCTCAGACGCCTGCACTTCCGGAAGTGACGTCACTTGCAGTCGATTTTATTTTTACTTTATTTTATTTATTTATTTTTTTTTTTAATGGAATCTCTCAACATTTTTCAACAGTAGTCAGGTGGTGAAGACAAGAAAAAGTTAACTAAATTACAGTGTCACTCACAATCGCCACCTGCGATGTCACTTGCAGTCCACACAAATGGAGACAAGACGCTGTGGTCGTTAAACGATTAAAACTAATTTAGTAGCATAACGTACAGGATCCTGCAAGTCATCTGTAGGAGATAAAAACAGGACCCGCAAATCCGTGGCCACAGAACAGCAGAAGTCTCTTGTTAAGCTTTTTCTTCCCGTAGAAAACAATTAACACCTGATATGGCTTCATGTATTAAGATACATTAAGTGCCATTAAAAGATCAAATTTGTAATATAGTTATTAATTTGATGTACTTCTATCAAGCAAATGGCCATGAATGTGCAAACTTTCACTTTTACTTGCCCAGCAAATGCTTAATGTGGCAAAACGGACTAAGATGATAAAGACCAAATTCAGTATAAAACTTACTGTTGTCAAATGATATATAGGATAACTCTGTATAGGCAAGCAGACGAGCCCAGAACGCAATGCGTTAAATAAACGTTTTCCTCCCTTAGAAAATCAATATAAACAAAAGACAATGATATGTAAGAGCTGTAGAGATTATTCTTTATGGGAAAACGCAAATGTACGCGGCGTTGCGTTTATTCTGGTCTCACCTGCTTGTGTGTAGTTGTTTTAATAATGAATAGGAGCATATTGAGTTTAGTCTTTATCATCTTAATCCGTTATGCCACATTATGCCACGTTTTGCGAAGGAAAACACTATATAGCCTACAAATACATTATATTAATAAACTGTATATCGAATTTGATCTTTTAATTGCATCTTAATACATTAAGCCATATTAAGTGTTAATCTACGGGAGGAAAACGCTTAACGAGAGACTTCATAATCTCTCGTTCATATTCTGCTTCATATTCATATTCGTTCATATTCTGCTGTTCTGTGGCCACGGATTTGCGGGTCTTGTTTTTATCTCCTACAGATGACTTGCAGGACCCTGTATGTTATGCTATTAAATTAGTTTTAATCGTTTAAGGACCACAGCGTCTTGTCTCCACTGGCAACACGCACCATTTGTGTGGATTGCAAATGAAGTCACAGGTAGCAGAGAGTGCAAGTGACGATTGCGAGTGACAGTGTAATTTAGTTTCTCTTTTCTTGTCTTCACCACCTGGCTACTGTTGTAAAATGTTGAGAGATTCAATTAAAAAAATAAATAACTAAAATAAAGTAAAAATAAAATCGACTGCAAGTGACGTCACTTCCGGAAGTGCAGGCGTCTGAGAGTGCAGGTGCATGTCTGCAGCCAGACCCTTTTCAAATATTTTGACAAACTAAAATTAATAGGTGGTGAAGATACAAACGAGCTGTATTAGTTAAGATTTTAGCCTAATATTACACCTACCTCATTGGAAATGATGAGAACAAACACAAATGTTGTCAAGATTCTTGGCCTGGAAATTCTGGTACAGTTTGGCCAACCACAAACGCCTTTTGTTCCTCAGACAGTTTTTTGCACTCTTCTCCTTGATTTGTTATAACTTTTGGCAGTCTGTAGTACTCAAAATGTTTTTGTGACCGATTAGTACAGCCCAATACATGACAATAACTGACCATTTTCAGCAGCAATAATCAACAAGATATGCAAGCTTCGTTCGGTTCAGTGGCTTTGTTAAGTTCAGTGCCACCAACATAACCAATTGATGACGTGTTGTGAAGCTCTTATTTACTTCAAGCCTTCAGTTGTTTGTTTGATGGTTTCTACTTTTTTTATCAAGTAAAAGGTCTTCTAGTGTAATTGTGCAAACGTCCACCTTCAGCTGGTGCTTCACGTGTCATTTTGCTGTCAAATCTTGACTGATTTCATCAAGTAAACATAAGAATAACATGTCAAATGTACTTAGCCTTTCTGATTGTTAAATGATCTACGTCTGATTGTTCATTGTTTATTCTCCCCTTTTTTTCTGTCTCAGTTGCCAACATTTCTCATTCTTCAAATGATGGAGTGCAGAATATGAAATGTGGAGAGAAGAGCTCTGTCTTGTCGCTGTCAATGAAAGGTGTGTTTACTAATTGAAGTGTTAATTGCATTTAAGCTTGGTTTTTATTGATCATTCATCTAGTTCCATCATTTTTGTCGTCACAAAATCAACTTGCTATATTAAACTTGTTAATTTTGTTTATTTAAAAAAATATTTATTCATGTTTGAGTAAGTACCAACAGTGTAGAAGTGACAGTTTTTTTTCTGAAGGCTGTTTGCAGTGATATTAAACTGGCCCCATACTCTCAAACCACTAGAGATAGATCATGCAATTATTAGTAATTATTAATATTTATAATGTATAGGGTAGCAGTTTAAAAACTCTTTTTGTAGAAAATTTTAATTATATTTAAACTTGTTTTTCCCTTAAAAATGAACCTTAGCTTTTATGATGTCACTCTAAACCACTGTTTCTTGGGGTTTATTCTTTATTAAACTCTTTAAAATGAATAATTACATTTATGCAGTGTTGACAGACTCCCTTTGTCATGTTTGCCATTTGGAAACATTAGACAGTAGATGTTATATTGTTGCTGCTGATGTAAAGAAAATGTAAAAAAAAAAATTGTTGTGATATGAAGACAAAATGTAGCAAAAACAAGTAAAACAAGTAAAATATCGGTTCTGCATATACAAATAAACGGTATCGTATAAAAGAAAACCAACATCATTTGATCTCTAATACAGATCTGAATTGAATCGAGTTGATGTGAGCGTTGTGTGACTGTGTTTTTTGTCGTCTGTCTGCTGTAGAGGAGCTGTGTCTAGAGCTTTCTCGAGCGATAGAGGCTGGAGATACTCATGCCGCTGTGCACTACGCCACTGATCTGGCCAAGCAGCAGATCGCACTGAGTATTCAACCAGTGCTGAGGGACACGGACGACAGAGAGATCAGGTGTGTGTGCCTCGTCATGTTGGGAATCCTTGAACTACAATAGATCTGTCTTTTGCCTCATGCTTGTTTTGTCTGTGGGTGTTTCACATAGAGTCTAACCTAGAGCTGCATGATTCTGGGGATATTGAGAGTTGTGGACAATTCTCCAGAATTGATCACAATTCTTCCACAAGTCTGAATTGATAACTAAACAAAAAAATGTGATTTACTAGAGGTTCTGATAAAATGTTAATAGCTGCAGTCTATTTAAAAAAAGTCTAATTAATATGATTTTTTAAAAATATAAGTTTAAATGAATAATTCAGTGACTCACTTATGAAGACGTAACTGGATGAATCAGTGGATTTGTTTTTGAACACATCTCTTAAGTGAACGATTTAATGACTGACTCCTGAAGATATCACTTGTGTAATTACCAAATGAATCAGTATTTTTGAGCAAATCTGTCGAGTGATTGGTTCAGGGATTTACTTGAAGACTTCACTTGTTTCATTTTTGGATGAATCAGCTTCAGCTCTTGGTTCACGTGTCTTTTTGCAGTGAAATCTTTACTGATTTAGTAGGCTAAATGTAAGAATAACTTTGATCTTGTCAGTAATATTTCACAATAAACACTTACTGGACTGGAGCTGATTAGATTTACTTAACTATTCATAATTTTTGAGAAAAATCATTTTCAAATGTGAGTATCAAATATGATCATCAGGCTTTTGTTCATTTCTAAATCATCATTTTATTACATCACCATTTTTGAACAAATCTTTTGAGTGATTGATTCATTGACTCGCCTATAAAGGCTTCACTTGCTTCATTACTGGATGAATCAGTGTTTTTAAATGATCTCTTGAAATAATAATTCAGTACTCATAGAGACTTCACTTGTTTCTAACAAAGATGCACAGCCATTTCATTTGCACAAATGTGTTCATGACTTCAGTGCAACATGACACCAGTATGCATATAGATACATTTATATAACTTAAAATCCTCATGCATGTGCTTTTATTTTCAGCTTAGCTGTGGTAGTAGAAGATGCATCATCTTCCTGTTGTGTCACAGTGAAAGTCCACCCACACGTGACTGTCGCTTCGCTGAAGCAGCAGGTAGGAAAGATCAAAACATGTCTTGAAGTCAAATCTGGATTGTTGAGTTGATCATCTAATGGTTCGTATTGTCTCTTGCAGATGTTTGTTGAGTATGGTTTCCACCCCAGGGTGCAGCGCTGGGTCATCGCTCAGTGTCTGTGCTCCGATGGCCGTTCTTTAGCGTCATACGGCATCTACAGGGACGGTGACACTGCATTTCTCTACCTCTTGTCTGCTCGTCACGCCTGCCTCAGTCACCAGCAGGATCAGGAGAATGGTCTCTCGATGCCGCCGTCAGCAGCGCCGCCAAACGCCACGTTCAGCCCCATGCCGAACGCCAGTGGCCCCGTCAGCCACGACTGGAGAGGCTACAGCACGTTACCGCCCCCGCTTCAGCCACAGCAGCACAGGTCTCTGTCAGTCATTAAATCTGCACCAATTACAAAAACAAATAGTTCAGGAGTCACATAGAAGACAGGCGTCTTTTTAGACTAGTACTTATTAGCAGAATTGGGGGGGTGTTCTATATTAATAAAGTACATTGTCAGATTTTAATGTAAAGGATTATTGCCACTTTCTTTACACACTGGTGCATTTAACAAACTCGCACACATCAGTATGTATTAAAAAATGTATTTTTTGCTAGTAATAATTTAAATTACTGAAACATTATTTTTATGTGGTTGAAAACACTGAATCGTTGTGATATAGCTAGGGTAAAAGCACAGAGCGTGTCTATCTGGCTCAGCACCAGACAAGGCGCAAAAGCATGTTTGAAAGTTTAAATACACCGGTGATCGTCCGAATCGAATGGTTAAAATCGGAGTGGGTCAAATTGAATCTGAGGTGGCACAAATCAGATCAGAGGGGTACCCCTCAGATCACATTCGGTTTAGCTTTTCGCGTTTAAAATCGTATTCCGGAGGTGACGGGGTCGGTCCTTCAGATTGACGCCGGGCCTGCTTATTAGGGGTGTAACGGTACACAGATGTCACGGTTCGGTACGTACCTCATTTCAGGTGTCACAGTTCGATACGATTTCTGTACAACAGAAAAAAACAAATCTTCTATGCTAGATTTCTTTTCATTTATTTTAAACACAGTAGTACAAATTACAATTTTTTTCCACCTACATGTGAAAATTCTAAATATTATAACAAATTAATGTCATATATAGTCTATAAAATCTGCAGTACATGTATACATACAAGGAATAAATACTTGACATAATTAATTTAGTTAACTGATAGACAAGGGGGAAAAGTTTCAGTTCAGTTTTGTGACAAAAAGGAAGCTCAAAGCGACAGTCTATTTGTTTTTTGTTTAAGTTGGTTTTGCTGGTATGAGGAAAGTTGAAGTAATCGCACCAGCGTACACAAACACAAAATGTATCAGTTCCAGGCTTCTAGCATTGCTAACTTGACAGTGCAGTTGGTACTTTATCGAAATAAAACACAGTGAAACAAACATCAGTGCACCCGACTCACTGTGTCACCATAGGCATGACTGGAGTACAAAGCCTATAATTTACATAATAAATAATATTTTAGCATTTGGATACATCGTAAATATGAAAATATTGTGGAATATTTAGATTTGTGCTGAATAAGAGAGGTAGAATACAAGAGCACAAACAGTTGAGTGCGCAAGCCTTTAAAGAAATGTTATACTCCTTTGTCAGTGAGAGACGCGTTCAGAATCAGCACATGGTCACTGTCTAGTGGGCTTTGTTTTCAAGAGCGCTTCTGCCGGTGGTTATTAAACAGAGTTGCATTACTGCGGGCGCCCCCTTCTGAATTGAAGGTGAATTGGCTGTATTTGTTGTAAGGCCTCATGCACCGAATCGAGGTGCCCGTACCGTGACGGTTCGGTACGAATACATGTATCGTTACACCCCTAGTACTTATACTACTGTTCAAATGTTTGGCGTCTCTTCTACTCACCAAGGCTGCATTTATTTGATCAAAAATACAGAAAAAGTGAAATATTATTAACATGAAAAAGATCTGTTTTCTATGTGAATATCTGTTAAATTCTAATTGTTTGCTGTGATTAAAGCTGAATTTTCAGCGTCATTACTTCAGTCTTCAGTGTCACATGATCCTTCAGAAATCATTCTAATACGCTGATTTGCTGCGCAAGAAACATTTCTGATTATGATTAGTGTTGAAAACAGTTGTGCTGCGCAATATTTTTGTGGAAGCTGTGATTCATTTTATTTTTCAAGATTCTTTGTTGTATATATAATTCAAAAGAACAGCATTTATTTGAAACAGAAATATTTTCTAACATTACAAATGCCTTTTCTGACACTTTTGAACAACGTAAAGCATCATTGATTAATTAAAGAATTTTTTTTTTTTAAAACAAAAAAAAAATAATTCTGACTCAAACTTCTGTACAGTGTATGAATGTTCCAGATTCTCATGCGTTTTCATTATCACTGTTTGGTTCAGTGTGTGTTTCTGATTGGTCAGTAGGCAGCAGTGGGTGTGGCTCAGAGAAACCCAGCGTCAGTGACATCATTAACCTTGAGATGTTACAAATTGGAGGATCCAAACTGAAATCAAGTAACACACAGGTAATAATTACATAAATTCACATTTTTCCATTTCTGGAACAAGTGCAGACGGATTGTAAATAAGTGGCCTGCATCAACATAATCATGAACCACACACTCCCATAGACAGATTTAAATATTACAAAACTTTTAAAGAAAGAGATCACAAATGGAAAAGACTGCAGCATTAAAAAAGTATATTTGTATAACTGCGTTTCCCATAATATAGATCTGTCTACTAGTTTAATGTGTGTAACAAAAGCAAATAGTTGATTTGTATATTTAATAGTTGTATTGTCATCTCTCTGTCTTTAGTCAGGCTGGTCCTGTCCTTCCTGTACATTCATAAATAAGTCTACGAGACCCGGCTGTGAAATCTGCAGCACAGATCGACCCAATCCTCCCAATCACAGTAGCGTTCAACAGGTGATTTCACTCACAACTACACCTGCTCACAGCATTCACTGTGCTGGAATATTCTGTGTGCTGATGTTTATTCTGTTTCTGTTTTAGGAAAAAGCAAGAAGATCTAACCAGTGAAACTGTGCTGTAAATACATACAAATAGAGACAAAAGCCCTAAAATAACCTCACATTCACTCACATTAAAGGACATGTACAAACAGACTCCTGTGGTTTGACATGCTAGTAATTTTAATGGCTTGCAAACAAAGCTTCAAACTCCCATAGCAGCTGTGCAGTGTATTTCACTGGTGGGTTCATCTCTATACAGTGCAGTTGTCAGTAACTAGTAACTGCCCAGTTCATTTGTTGCTTGGTTTCCCTTAAAGGAGTCGTGACCAGTGTTGGGAGAAGTTACTTTTAAAAGTAATGCATTACAATTTTGTGTTACTCCCTGAAAAAAGTAACTAATTACATTACTTGGTTACTTTTTATGGAAAGTAATGTGTTGCATTACTTTTAAATCTGGGCAGGGCTTGCTTCTTTGTTTTAAATATAAAACAATTCTAGTGTAAAAGCCCTTTTACACCAAAAGTGAAATGAATAAGCCTCAGGCTGAAAAAAAAAAGTTAATTTATGCAGGAGACTCTTCAGCTATAAAAAAAAATGAAGCACAAATGTTAGTTTATCTAAAGTTATTTTTGCTTATTAGTATGGTTGAATTGCATCATTGAAGGTCAGCAGCAAAGACACTGCTTACTAAAATGGGATTAAATACATAAAGTATATTTGTTTTATTTAACATATTTAATTATTGCAAGGTTGCGTCATATTCTGAATTTGCATTTCACTGTTTTTATTCATTTTGAGGAATACTGAATCTGTTTTATGTGAGTGAGATGAATTAATACATGTTCACATTTAGTCTAGAATACAGTAACATCGTGTTTACTCCTGATTTCCTGACAGGAGATTTGTCAATCAATAAATGGGGAAAAAAAAAATTCAAAAGTAATGCGTTACTTTACTAGTTACTTGAAAAAAGTTACTTGTAATGCGTTACCCCAACACTGGTCGTGACATGGATTTGCTTTTGAGCTTGATTAATAAATGCTTTCTTTATGTTGAGGAGGATGTTTTAAGCTATGAAACTTGCAGGATTGAGGAAAATTTGATTTCTTATGTCATGAGTCCTTTAATGGAGTGATGTAACTGTTGAACAGTATTAGGCATCAGAAGTTTTTCTGGTTCGTTTTATGAGCTAACAAAAAAACAAAGTGCAAACCTTGTCATCGGTGGTGTCAGAAGGTACAAACTCAGTCTATTTTGGACAAATTGCAAGTTGCACACAAGTTTTTGTTTTAAATAGGACATTATAAGAATCCTTTAGCTTTGGTTGTAGATTCAGACGTGTAATCTGAAGAAGAAAACAACATTGGCAAAACGTCAGTGTAAAATTCAATATTGATTAAACAGTTTCAAGCTTTATTTTAATGTTCTTGCTGGAAAGGAGATGATGCACATTTCAGAATTTCTAGATTTGAATGCATCTCACTCATTCACAGACGTGACTCTGCTTCTTTTGCTGTTTATTCACAAACTCATTTCTTGTTCACTGTCATTTCTGCAGGTGTTTGGGAATCTTCTTCACTCCCTACACAGTGTGTAAATCAGTGTTTGTGTCTGTTCACTGAACTGGACAAATATTTGCTTTTAATTTGTTCATCAAGCTCTATCTTAGGGGCTTTTTAGAAGTTTTGTGACTGTATGTCATTAAGTGACGAGGCCAGTACATAGTGAGAAAAACAACTGAATGAATCTTGCATAAATGCATGTTATGTGAATTTTATGGTCTAATTATTCCTTATCTAATTGACTGGGAATTCTCATTGAAGACTTTGTTCATGTTTGGAACAAAAAAACTGCATTCAAGACACAAACAGGGTTATAAGTGCATTTATTTTATTTTTTTACATAGCGTGTTATTTAATGAACAATCTGTTGCTTTGGATTGAATTATAATTGCATTGAATTTGTGTGTGCTGTAAATGATTGTGTTTAAAGTCGACCTGCATTTCACCATGGCTTTGTTGTGAATAAACAATGAATTGAAATGTTTAAGAATAATCTTTAACCAGAGATGTGTTACTGTTTAGTAATGAAACGTAGCCTCTCTTGTGTTGTACATTCACCCTTTTTTACCTAAAATGGTAAATAAATTAAATTAAATTTAAAGTTGGTAAATATGTCAAAATTAAAATGCAAAGTTTTGGAGTTTTTTAATAGCATTATATACCATTTTATGTATATTATATACTGTGTGGATTACAGATTGAAAACGTCCCAGATAGCATTGCTGCAAAAATACACCTGAAGCATATAGCTTACAATAGAACTACAGTAGAAAATGATTGTCTGGGTTTGGTTTAACTTCAGTGACTAGTTGGTAAAGACTAACTGTGTGTTTTAAGTGTATGTGACTTTTGTGAAACACTGAATCTAGACAAACATTAAGCTCCAAATCAGCTAAAGAGACATTTGAGTATCACAGTGAATTGGTTTGTATTCAGTTTTGTTGGCTGCCACCAACCACTTCAGAGACATCTTATTTAAAATTATTTGTTAACTTACTATTAGGCTTATAATATTTACTACACTACATAGACAAAAGTATTGTGACACACCCGTTAATTATTGAATACAGGTGTTTCGATAAGACCTGCCACATGTGTACTAAATCAAGCACTAGTCTTGCAGTTTGCATTTATGAAATGGGTTGTTCTGAAGAGTTCAGTGAATTAAAGTGTGCGACTGTAATAGACTAATTTAGGTTCTGAAATTTCATCATTGATAGATATTCCATGTTCAACCGTAAGTGGAAAGTGGAAAGTGGAAGCGTTTATGAACAGCAGCATCTCAGGCATGAAGCAGAAGATCATGTGAAGTCACAGAGCAGATCAACGAGTGCTGAGGATCATGGAGAGTAAAAATCACCAACACTCCAGAGCTGAAGAAATCCAAACTTACACTGGCATTAATATCAGCACAAAACTGTGCTGCAGGTGCTTGATGGGATGTGTTTCCATGACTGAGCAGCTGCATGAAGCATCACAACACCAAATACAATGATGGAGTGTGTAAAGCACACAGATACTGGACTCTGGAGCAGTGGAAACCTGTTCTGTGGAGCCACCAATCACACAGTCTGATGGATGAGTCTGGGTTTGATGGATGCCAGGAGAACAACTATTGTTAACTAAATTGCATCAGCTGTATAGTTTGGTGGAGGAGGGATGATGGTATGGGGTTGTTTTTCAGGGGCTGGGCTATAAATGGAAATGTTAAAACTTCAGCATATCAAGACATTTTGGACAATGCTTTGCTTCCAGCTTTGTGGGATCAGTTTGAGGAAGGCTCTCTTCTATTCCAGAATGACTTTGTGCCCCAGTAGACAAAGCAAGGTCTATAAAGACATGACTGGATGAGTCTGGTGTGGATGAACACAAAGGCCTCAACCCCATTCAATGCCTTTGGGATGAACTGGAATAAACCAGACCTTCTCATCAGACATTAGTGCCTGACCTCACAAATGCTGTACTCGATTAAAGAGCAAGTTGTAATTAAAAAGAAAAACACTTCCCACAGACCTAGACGAGACGAGCGTTTAAAGTTAAAAAGTATATAAATTGTCCATTTGTTTTGAAAATGACCGATTGTTTCGCTTGCTTGGCTGGGATCGTCCAGAGCCAACCGAAACCGCACTTCAGAAGTTAGGTTAATTAAAAAAAATAATAATAATCCTACAGAAACACTTAAAAATCTGATTGCAAAACCTTACCAGAATAGCAGAAGCTGTTAATGCTGTACAGGGAGACCAACTCAATATTAATGTCTGTGTATTTTTAATGTAATGTCATTAAAGTTACAGCTGGTGTAAAGGTCAGGTGCCCCTTTACTTTTGTCCATGTAGTGTGTTTGTCTTACTTGACTTACTAATAAACTTAATGTCCAGACTTTCAAAAAAAAAAAAAAAAAAAAAAAAAACTTAAAATGCTTATTTGATGCTTATTTGAGACATGATTCTAAATGTGATGTTAATACTGTAGATGATTTTCATTTCTCTTTTATGGAGAAGTTAAGCAGGGAATAGTAACTTAGGACCAAAGATTCAGGTTTAGTAACTAAACGCATAAGGAATAACTGTGAAGATCTTGAATTCAATTGGTCCAGGAAAATAAGCCATCAGATGAAGGAGGAAGGTTGACTGAGTAAATTAGACAACACAGAAAATACACACAATCCAAAATCCTAACTCTGACAAACAACAATGTCCTTCCTGAAAGAGATCAGCCCGTTGGTGAAGAAGCATTTTCTCTCGGGGAATGATGTTTTATTGAGACGTGCAGCACAGATCACAGCTGAAATACAACAGGTGTGTTATTACTTTCATAATAATCTGTCATATTTTATTATTTTATAGAATTAATATGGCATTTTGGTGCAAATTTGTTTGACACTAAGTAGAATAATAATAGTTTGATTTTGTGGTTACACAGTTACCCATCACCTTTGTTTGTCAAGTGAGTAGAAGATTTATTTATGTCAGTTAGAAAACAAAAAAAATATATTATTACAAATTTATTAAAAATCAAAATAATAATAATAATAATAATAATAATAATGAATAACAATAATTTATATTATTAATTAAATAATTGATTTCCTTCAACACAAATAGAAGTTGAGAAAAATACAGAAACACGTTACTCAGGTTACTCAGCAGGACTCACACACACATTGATCTTACTGTTTATATAAGGATTTATTACACACATTTATTCTGACAGAAGTCTTGTAGGTAGAATCTCTCATCAATCTGATTCATCAACACAGTTTCACTGATGATCCAACAATAAAACACTTAAAAAATCCAGACCCAAACCCAAACCCAGGATAGAGCGGCTGAGTGAATGTGGTCTGGACTGTGTGGATGAGGCTCATTGTGTCAGAGACGCTGTAGAAGGACAGAGTTCCTGCACTGTGATCCACAAACACTCCTATTCTACTGATGATGGACGTCACAGGGAGAACAGTCTGCTTGTTATTGTGTCTGAATGAGTATCTGGAGGGAGAGCAGATCAAACTCCAGGACTGATCATTACGTCCAAACAAACACTCATCACCCCATCCCTTCCTGCTGATGCTCTTATATGACACTGATATATCCACATATCCACTCCACTCCAGCTCCCAGTAACAGCGTCCACACACACTCTCTCTACACAACACCTGACGCACATCAAATCTGTCTGGATGATCAGTATACGACTGGACTGTGTTAGTGTATGTAATCACTCTGTTTCTCTCAGACAGACAGAGGAGTTTATGTGCTGTGTTCAGATCCAGAGTGAGCTGATGGGAATCTGATGGAGATAAAACACATCAGAATCAGGAATTATGAATCTGTTTGATGTTTTCATGTAGCTGAACTCTTCATGTTCAGTGTATCATCAGTGTGTCAGTACAGATGAGCAGATATCCTGTGCAAATCATCATTTACATCATCAATTATAAAACTCTTCTTTTACCTTCTACAGGAAGAACATGAACACACTCAGTGAGTTTTTCTGCTTGTTTTCTTACTGACTTACATTGTAGGAAGTCGTTCCTGGTCCTGGGAACAATGTTGGTGAATGTGACTGTGGAAATCAACAGACATGAACAGTGTGATTCTCATGATCCTGCATCCATTCCTAACACATTTCTAATATGATGTTCTCCATGATATGAGATGATGATGGACTCGTTTCTGAGAGCAGAAGAATCTCCAGGACTTTACCTCTGTCTGAGATCTTCTTGAGCTCCTCTTTGCAGAAATCCTCCAGTTTGTCTCTCAGCTGATGAACAGATTCTCTCAGACCATAAAAAAGAGATGAGAGAAGTGAAGGGATCGTCATTTACATCTGTAGATTCAGGAGGTGCTGAGAGAGACTGGAAACTCTACAGAAAACAAAAATCAAAACTCATCAGCTCCACAGAGGGATGCACTTATTCAAGTGAAAGAAAAATTCTGACACAAGACCAATTTGAGCAAGATTTCCACAGCTGAAAGTCATTTGTAAGCAGTGTCTCTTTCAAAAGAAGATGATCAGATGAGAGTCTGACTGATGATTATATAATAAGACACTGATGAAATGTTTTGTGAGTCTCCTGTCACAGCAGGATGTGTCTCAAGTCCACTATGATGGTGTTCTTCTAGATCTGTGTTACCTGCAGGAACTGGATGTGATCCTGTGTGTGTGAAAGCTGCTCCAGCTCAGCGTCTCTCCTCCTCAGATCATTGATCTCCTGCTCCAGTCGCTCCAGTCGTCCTTCAGCTCGACTCACCGCTCCCTTTTCCTGATCTCTGATCAGCCGTATCAGCTCAGAGCGGCTTCTCTCAATGGAGCGGATGAGCTCAGTAAAGATCCTCTCACTGTCCTCCACTGCTGTCTGTGCAGAGCGCTGTTAGGACACACAGTGATTCAGGCTTCAGTGGGACTGAAAGAGACAAGAGAGTCTGAACTGAGACTGAGACAAACTTCTCTTCTTCTCCAGACTCACCTTATGAGACTCCACAGCCTCTCTCAGCTGCTGAAGATCTTTCTCTCTCTGCTGGATTCTCTGCTGGAACGTCTTCTGCGTCTCCTTCAGCTGCTTCTGCAGGACAAACAGATGATAGTGAATGACACAGAATGACACATTGTGTGAATGCTGCTGTTAATATGGGTGCCGATATAAACACATATGAAACGAGTGTCAGCAATATTTCATCAGTGTCTAGTTTTAAATACCTGTTTCTCTGTCCTCTGTGCTGCAGCTGATACAGTGTTGTGGTTTTTATGTTCATCCATACACAGCACACATATACATTTCTGATCAGTGCGACAGAAAACCTCAAGGATCTTCTCATGTTTCTGGCAGATCATCTCCTGCAGTCGTCCAGTGGCATCAGTCAAATTGTGTCTTTTTCCTTTAAACAAACTCTCATGTTGTTCAAGGTGATTCTGACAGTAAGAGTTCAGACACACCAGACAGGACTTGACGGCTTTGTATTTTCTTCCAGTACAGACGTCACACTGCACATCTCCAGCTCCAGCAGGAACCGCATTTTGAAGTTTGGTCTTCTTCAGTTTCTCCACCATTTCAGCAAACACCACATTCTTAAATAAAGCAGGTCTTGGACTGAAGGTCTGTCTGCACTGAGGGCAGCTGTAGACTCCCTTCTCATCCTCCTCATTCCAGCAGTCTGTAATGCAGCTCATACAGTAACTGTGTCCACACTGGATGGTCACTGGATCCTTCAGGAGATCCAGACACACCGGACAGCTGAACTGATCCACTGAAATACAGGAATCTGCCATTTTCCTGCAAGTGAGCACTGATATAAAGCTGCAACAGGACAACAGCACTTAAGTTTCAGTTTCTCTGCACTGTTGCTTCCTGTTTCTTTGTTTGAGAGATGGGAAAAACAGGCGTGTCTTTAAATTCCCAAATAATACAAATGTCCACTAGGTGTCAGCCTCATACAGACACAGGGAGTTGGAGCTAAATGGTTGATAACACAACCAAAGAGTCAATGTTTTGGCTGGCTAGCATTGTAATCTAACAAAATACTTCACAAAATAGTCACACTAAAGGCATCTGTGAGGGTCAGATTCAAATTCTGTGCTGTGCTGTGTATTTAATGCCACACTTGCTCAGTGCCCAGGTGGTTTTGATGATGATTCACTTAGAATGCTGTTCTATGAAGCAATAGCTGGTTAATAGTCGTCCACTAACAGTAGATGGCATTAATGATCCCACAATTTACTCGAACCTCTGACCCCAAACAGTCCAGTAAAGTTTGTCAAAGTAGATAGGAATGCCAGTAAACAATGGTATAAAGTCCAATTTTTGGCTGAGCAAATTTTGGAGTCTTTAAAAGAAGGAATATCTTCTCAACATATTAACATGCAAAAAGTGTCATACTCCTTGCAGACACTACTCCACAGAGTAACCAAAAGGATATGCAGCCAAGAAGCAGTGGCAGTTTGGCCGAGTGGTTGAAATTGTGAAAGAGAATGATGGATTTGTTAGGTGAGTCAAGGTACGAATAGGAGAATGAAAACATGCTAGCAAATATGATCAAGCCTCCAAGCCCACAATCACTGAAAGGCCCATCCAGAAATTGGAGGTGCTTCTTGAAGAAGAGTGACTGTTAATGGCTTGGGTGATACTCTTACATCAGACCAAATAATTTATGAAATGCTTTCTAGTCATTACATACATTCCTTTAACTGAAAGGTGGACATATTAAGGTTAAAAAATCTACACAAAGCAGTCAGATCAGCAGAGTGTAAACCTGCGTTCCTCCACATGCAGTGCACATTATGATAAAACTGAATTTTACATAGGAAGGTGTGTTGTTTCTGCTTAACCCTCTGGTTGTGTTTGGATTCTTGTCACACTTGTGGTGTTCCCAGTCAAAAATGACCAGACTCCAAACAATTGCTTATAAATCTGTCATTATGGTATATTAACACCAAATACTGGATTCTTTTGTCAACTTGTTTTCTTTCATTCAGGACTGGTTTTGTGTTTCTATTTGCATCTGATTTATCCGAAAGTAGGCACCTCATTACTATTGAGAATATTATACCTTTTTCATCCAACCCTGAAATGCATGCAATATACTTTTATGATAACTCTCTCTGTATCTATCAATATAACAGTTTTGGTTTGTTCGTCCATGAAATGTTATAATGTAAATAATCTTACTGTGTTCTTTCTTGTATGTCACAGTGGTCAGATTTAATAGGAACAGCATAAGTGTTACTTAAGTGCCCTTTTTTCAGAAAATAAAAGCATTTCAAAATAAAGGTCTTTTTTGTGATCTTCCCCATTCATTTTCAGTGGCTGGCCATTTTTGACAAGTGTGACTTTTTGTACAAAATAAAAGCATTTAAAAGCTTCCTGATTAATTATTAAAGCACACTAGTGTGATAGTGCACTTTTTCACAATTGTTCATCTCATGTTGTGAAAATTATTTATATATAAATATAAATATATATATATATATATTTTTTTTTTTTTTTCACTCAAAAAATGAGGTACCTACTCAGAAAAATGAGGCCTATGATTAATCAGATGCCAGATTAATCATAATGACAGATTTATAAGCAGTTGTTTGGACTTGGGTCATTTTTGACCGAGAATACTACAAGTGTGATTAGGTAAAATAAAATTCAAATTCAGTTTGACCCGAACACAACCAGAGGGTTAATTTCAACTTAGATCAACTTCACATACCTCACTCCACTTGCCAAAGGCTACTATGTTATGTTTTGTGATAACATCAATGTCAAATGAGCTCATTTGTATGTATGTGTGAACTGTTTAGCTCTGCTTGTTAATTAGTTGTTTCAAATTGTCTTTATTTAATTCATCATTTATTTTTGCCTGTTTCTCTGTAAATGTGTACTTTATTTAATTTTATTTGTCAGTATATTAGTTGCATTTATCGGTTTAGTTGTTGTTTCTTTGTGTTGTTACACGGGGCTACGCAAATTGATGCTTAATGGCGCTCCTCATGAGTGAAATAAAGAGAAAGCACCAGTCAGAAACTCTCTTTGTCCTGTTTTATGGATGCCAAGGAGCAGCTACACAACAAGTTGTGAAATATAAATTCAGAACTGCGAGATATAAACTCGTGGCAGATGAATCGTTATGATTTACAGGTCTGTTATGATTTACTGAGGGCAGCTGTAGACTCTCATCTGATCCTCCTGATCCCAGTAGCCTGTAACACAGCTCTTACAGTAACTGTGTCCACAGGGAATGGTCACTGGATCCTTCAGGAGATCCAGACACACTGCACACAAGAACTCATCCTGAGAAAATCTGGCTTCTGCCATTTTACTGCGTGAATACAGAGACACAAACACACAACAGCTCAACTAGACTTCAATTTTCTCTTTACCTAAAATCAGGTGATTCCTGTTTTCTGGTTCTGTGTTTGAGTGACGTGTGTAAAACAGGTTCCTCACTCCTGCTGCTACTGAGTTTCCACACTCTTGACTGTTATTAAAGTAAATGCAAAGACCTTGAATAGTTGATTCAGATGTGTTTAATTACAGATCAAACTAACTATAAATAACTGTATAAATAAACTATATAATATAAACTCCATTAACTGCATCCTAATTAACTTGTACTGCAGGAGTGTCCAGATTGACATTTCTTCATGATCACACTGATGGATCTGTTTTCTCATTCTTTAGCCTCTTGATAGTGTCACAACTACGTTTAGTTCAGTTTCTTTTGGTTGCAGCTTCTAAGACTTTTAGGCCATATCTCAAACGCATCACTAAGAATAATGGTCAAATGCATAACTGTTAATATTATAAAATAAGATCTTCCTAATGATATATGCAGCCTGCAAATGCGACCTCCAGAGGATGCAGCCTTCCATTTGAGAAATAGCCTTAGTTTATTCTTTGTCAGTTTCCTTTTTCCTTTGTCTTAGTTTCCCACCACTAATCTGTTTCCACAGACACTAATTCAATTATCACAGGTGTTCATTAAAGTGCTCCTATTGTCGCGATTTTAGCTCAAAGGGAAATGTATATAAATAATTACAATTAATTATGATTAATTACAATTACTTATATCAGCTGCCAGTAGTAACTGTAGCAGAATCAATTTTCCATCAACTAATCTGTTCGCTCAGCGAACATTCAGTATAGTCTTTATATCAACTATAAGAAGTGATATTTTCTTAGCCACAGAAAATAACTTTCTTAAAGTACCATTGCATTAGAGCATGTAGCTCGAATCGGAATCGTAAAGGGACATTAATTTGCAAAGCAGAATTAGAATCAACACTCATGTAATTTGTGCACAAGAGTTTTATTAACGAAGGACTAACACATAACTAATCTAAACAACAAACATAAAAGCACTCATACATAGGAGAAGGGTCAGTGAGAAGCAGTTAGAGAGAGACAAGGAACATGGAGCTATGAAAAGAGTCAGTTAACCACCTGCTGTGAAACCATCAGTGCTGTCTACAGCTTATACTAAACCTCTGTATGTTTAGTTAAGTGTACGATACTTGCATTGCCTTGGTCGTTGAACAAGTGTCCAAATGCAGTCTCTGAAAGTCTTGATGGTTTGGAGCAGTGGTGGTTTTGGAATTGCAATCACGTTCTTCCGGGTCTGAAGAGTGATGAATTCCAAAGATGTCCTGACTCGTTGGTGACTGGGAGTTTCTTCCCATGTGAAAAGTGAAGAAGAACCAAGAGCTGAGAGGGACCCAGCTGAAGTCCTGTGATCTTTGGGGAATGGAAAGACAAGGCCGCAAGGCCTGGCGCACGCTTAGGGAAGTCCTGAAGAGTTCTAGCTCATCTTCTTAGGTTCTCCAAGAACCACTGACTGACTGAGGCGAGTCATGAAGATGAATTCCAGGGTTAGGTCGAACTGTCTGGCTCTTTGTGGTCGAGAGCCACAGCTCTGTATGTTGGGCCTGTCGGGCCCGCCGGGCACGCCCTGTGCCGGCTCCGGCTCCCCGTGGGTTCCTCCACACGGGCAGCAATCGGAAGATGTTGCAGACGAGTGAGAAAGTGAAGAGAGAGAGAAGAGAGAGGGGTCGATGCCTTTAAACTCTCTGGAGGCTGTGCCTCCAGGAGGTCCATGAACCAATGGTAACTTTCACCTTTGGAGAGAAAGTTTACGACTCTTTGTCTGTGAGCATGGTAATTTGCATATGTAATTCGATTGGGTGTTGATGCAAAAACTACTAAGGTTTCTTAAAACACTAACATGTTGCAAAGGTATCAACATCTAATTTACACCATCTTTTAGATCATTAAAATACGAACTCAAAGAGTCCAAGCATGACATAGGTGGGTTATACTACTAGTCATCTATCATAATACATGCATAAAACAGTAGAAAGACAAATACAAATACAAATACAACAGACAAAATTAAAATACATTGCAGTAATACTGTACACAATAACCTGGGCTATGTGTGATAGGAAGGTCAAAGAAAGGTTTGTCTGTGAATGAATAGGAAGGAGTCTATCTCTATAGGCACTGTGTCTTTCCTATGGCAAATGTAGCATGGGCAGATGTGCATTCCTTGAAGCAATAAAACCTGTGGTATCAGATTGTTGTCCTGGCAGCTGAGCCCTTTTGGGGTGTTAGTTGCTTTGTGGGGGTTTGTCTCCAGAGCTCCAGCATGTAGCTGGCCTGTTGTATTTAAAGACTATTTGTTAAATGTAACAATTAATATATGTCTGATTGGTCCAGACGCTACACTATTATGCCTTTCAAATATGATCTTTCATGTAGTGTGTCATGTAGCTGTGTGTGAACATAAACTATCTGCAAAGTTGTGAAGCCGACAGCGTACGATAAATAAAGTTATTGTCTATCTACAAAAAGAGTCGGCTCACAATCACCTGAACGAGTCGTCAGGAATTAGAATCTTTTTCTGTTACAGCCACACGTCATGAAGTAACACATCTGCATAATGTCCACCCACATGGAAATTTACACGTACGTTATACAGAAGACGCTGTATCCTTGTTACAGGGAGTGAGAGACGTGAGGCGAGCGGATCCATATGCGAGCTTTTATTGATAATACGAGGCAAAGACATAGTCGTGCAGGCAGGGTCAAACAACAGTAAACAGAAATGTAGGAGGCGAGGCGAGAGAATAGTCCAGGAAGACGAGCGATAGTCCGAAAAGGCAGGCAGCTAGACAGACGATAACGAGATAACCAGGCGAGAGATCAAAAACCAGGAACTTGGAATACTAGGAATACTAGGAATACAACAATACAACAATCCGTGGTTTGCAAGTGGAAAGACCGGGGCTTTTATAGCGCCGCTGATTGGTCGCGGCTGAAGTACAATGGCTGATGGGGAATGTAGTCTGGGGTGTGGTGCAACAGTCTGTGTGTGACAGGGCGAGAGTGACATCTGGCGGTGAGCGGACAGCGGGACACCGACCAGATTCGTGACATAGCCCCCCCCCCAAGGAGCGGCTTCCAGATGCTCCAACAGCATAACAGTCCAGGGGAGCAGTGGGTGGGAGTGAGACAGGGCGAGGGCTGGAGGACCAGGTCCATGTGGGAGGCCCAGTGATTGAGGCAGGACCGACAGAGCAGGAGCCCACCAGGGTGGGGCTGGAGGTGGAGCAGGAGGCACAGGAGCCCTCCAGGGCGGAGCCGGAGGCAGAGCAGGAGGCGCAGGAGCCCTCCAGGGCGGGGCCGGAGGCAGAGCAGGAGGCGCCGGAGCCCTCCAGGGTGGAGCCGGAGGCAAAGCAGGAGGCCCAGGAGCCCTCCAGGGTGGAGCTGGAACCCGCGTCATGGACTGGGACCTGGGGAGAGCAGGGACAGAGGAGGCAGAGAGAACAGGGAGAGAAGCAGAGAGACCACAGGATAACGCCGCCTCCCTAGGAGGATCCACAGCCGAAGCTGACACCTCAGGAGGCATTGGCGCGGCTTCTCCGACAGGGAAGGCCTCTGGAGCTGACTCGTGGTCAGACGGGGCCTCTGGAGCAGACTTGAGACCAGACGGGACCTCTGGAGCTGACTTGAGACCAGACGGGACCTCTGGAGCTGACTCGAGACCAGGCGGGAGCTCTGGAGCAGGAAACCGTGTTATGGCCTGGGACCTAGGAACAGCAGAGACAAAGGAGGCAGACAGAATAAGGGGAGAAGCAGAGAGGTTGTAGAGGGATGCTGCCTCCGTGGGAGGATCTACAGCCAAGGCTGACACCTCAGGAGGCATTGGCATGGCTTCTCCAAATGAGGGGAGCTCTGGAGCAGACTTGTGATCAGACGGGAGCTCTGGAGCAGGCCTGTGATCTGGAGCAGGCCTGTGATCAGAGCTGGAGCAGGCTGAGCTCTGGAGCTGACTCGGGAACAGACGTGACCTCAGGAGCTGAGTGTGCAGCCCACACAAAGGCCACCGCCATTATAGGAAGAGCAGCGGCAGGTGACAGGACATCATTATAGGAGGGTTCTGACAATGTTGATGGTACTAGGATGTTTGAAGATCGCCCTGACCCTAGTGGTGGGTCCACCACGCTGGCCTTCATGACTGGCCGTGCCCTTGGGGTGTTGGATGAGTTGTGACTTGACTCTGGGCCGTCAGACGAGACATGGTGAGGCTCTGGACAGATAGACGAGATGTGACGGGGCTCTGGAAGGTCAGACGAGACGTGACTTGACTCTGAAACAACAGCAATACCTTGACTTGGCTCAATAAGTGCCGCTGTGACTTGACCTGACACGTGAAGTCCAGCGATGATTTGACTTGGCCTATGAGGATCAACGGTGACTTGACCTGGTTCGTGGTGACTGGCTGAGGCCTGACTTGGCTTGTGAAGAGCAACTGTGACTTGACTAGGCTCGTGGGGATCAGCTGTGGCTTGACTTGGCTCGTGAAGATCAGTAGTGACCTGACTCAGGAAATGCAGCCGACACCTGACTTAATTCAGAAGATGCAGCTTTAACTTGGCTTGACTCAGGAAATACAGTAGCAACTTGACTGGATTCAGAAACTTGACTTAACTCGGGAGATGCAGCTGCAACTTGACTTGACTCGGGGAATGCAGCCGCAACTTGACTAAACTCAGAAGCCGCTTGACTTGGCTCTGGAATAACAGCAGCAGCTTGACTTGGTTCCTGAGGATCTGCGGTAACCTGGCTTGGCTCATGGAGATCCGCTGTAATGGGACTTGACTCATGAACAACATGGCTTGGCTCAGGAACAACAGCTGTAACGTGACTTGACTCAGGAACAACATGGCTTGACTCAGGAACAACAACTGTAATGTGACTTGACTCGTGGGGAACAGCTGTGACTTGGCTTGACTCATGGAGAACGACGGCTGTGTCCTGGCTTGACTCTGTGTCTTGACCTGACTCAGGGGTAGCTGCCGCGACATGGAGCGCCACTTTAGCTGCCCATACCGTCATTAGGGGTGTGTCCAGCACATGGGCCATCATTACCATAGGTGGCGTCCGGGTGCTGACTACAGGTTCTGGAATGGCAGCCATATTGTGGAGTGGCTTGGAGACGGCGGCCATCTTGTGCAGTGGCTTGGAGACGGCAGCCATCTTGTGCAGTGGCTCTGGCATGGCAGCCATCTTGTGCAGTGGCTCTGGCGTGGCAGCCATCTTGTGCAGTGGCTCGGGAAAGATGGCTGTAACTTGACTTGAGACAGAAGCGACAGCTGTAATTTGACTTGACACAGGAACAACAGTTCTGGCTTGATTTGAAACAGGAAACACAGTTTTAGCTTGACTTGCCTTAAGAGCGGTTCTGACTTGACTTGACGCAGGAAACATAGCTCCAGCTTGACTTGACACAGGAAACACAGTTGCAATTTGACTTGACTTGGAAACTTGACTTGACTTGGGAAATGCAGCTGCAACTTGACTTGGAAACTTGACTTGACTCGGGAAACGCAGCTGCAACTTGGCTTGACTTGAAAACTTGACTTGACTCGGGAAAAGCCGCTGCAACTTTATATGGCTCTGATATGGCAGCTGTGACGTGACGGAGCTCTGTTTTCGCCGCCATCTTGTGAACGGGCTCTGCCGTCGCCGCCATCTTGTGAGCGCACGCCGGTGCCGCCGCCATCTTGCAAACGGGCACCGCAGTTGCCGCCATTTTGTGCACGGGCTCTGTGGTCTCTGCTGTATCATGAACGTGCTCCGACGCGGCCGCCATCTTGTGGACGGGCGCAGCTGTCGCCGCGATTAAATGAGCGCTCTCCGCAGCCATCGCCATAGCTTGAGCGCGCTCCTGCACGGCCGCCATTTCACGAGCGATCCAGGTGGCAAACGTGTTTGAGGGATCGTGCTCCAGCATGACCGCCAATCTGCGGGTAGGATGCGCCATTACCGCGTTGTCGCGTTCCCTCTCTGCGACCCCCACGGTGCACGGCGAACCCACACACAATAACGCAAAGTCCAAAATGCCTCCAGTGACGAGCGCGGACCCTCGCGTCTCAACAGCGTACGGAGGGGCTGGTTGATGCCGTCACAATAAATCTCAATCTTAACACAGTCCAGGAGAGTGGAATAGTTGGAAATAGAAATAAACTCACGGGTATACTGTTCGAGTGTGTGTGATCTCTGCTTGATTCTGCATAGAGTTATGTTCGTGTCCATATCAGATGAATGTCCGGGGTGAAAGCTGCTGGATCCTGTTGTGACGGATTGTTCTGTTACAGGGAGTGAGAGACATGAGGCGAGCGGATCCATATGCGAGCTTTTATTGATAATACGAGGCAAAGACATAGTCGTGCAGGCAGGGTCAAACAACAGTAAACAGAAATGTAGGAGGCGAGGCGAGAGAATAGTCCAGGAAGACGAGCGATAGTCCGAAAAGGCAGGCGGCTAGACAGACGATAACGAGATAACCAGGCGAGAGATCAAAAACCAGGAACTTGGAACTTGGAACTTGGAATACTGGGAATACTAGGAATACAACAATACAACAATTGAACAATCCGTGGTTTGCAAGTGGAAAGACCGGGGCATTTATAGCGCCGCTGATTGGTCGCGGGTGAAGTGCAATGGCTGATGGGGAATGTAGTCCGGGGTGTGGTGCAACAGTCTGTGTGTGACAGGGCGAGAGTGACATCTGGTGGTGAGCGGACAGCGGGACACCGACCAGATTCGTGACAATCCTACGCTGTGATTGAAATTGTTTCATATTCACTTCCAAAAGATGAATCTACAAAGATTGTATTTTCTAGCAATCGTTCAAAATACGTAGTTGTGTATGTTATGTTGTGTAACAACCCTGCACATGTCTTGCTAACCGGCTAAATCACGCTTCTGTAGTTCTGTTGTTCAGCTGTGGACCCACTGTAGTCTAAAAATGTGTGATTGATGCAGCTTGACTGTCTGTCTGTCTCATTAGTTGGAGTAATGATAAAGGATGGTGCACAAAGTGGCTTTCACACTGAATGCGGAAAGCGCTGTGCTATGAAACCCATTCGTTTCAATTGGTTCTGCCACGCGAGGACGGCTTGTTTCTGCCTCAACCAAAGTACACACGCAGAGGAGCGCGCAAGGCGTTCAAATGAGTTGTTCAAATGAACTTTTGCCGCTGCTTTCTGAAGGGCTGCACTGAACCCAGCGGTCAGCGCAGCACTTTCCGTGTTATACAGTGTTGAAGTTTACAACATAGAGGTGAGCCCGGTTCGCTTACATAAGCATATTGTGAGCACTTTCCACAGTAGACCGTGCTAACTTGTCGATCAGCCACTTAAGCCATTTCATCGTCAGACTCTGGCTCGGATTGGTAAAATCAATGGTATCTATGTATTGACAAGTCTCCAGGGCTGTCATTCAGTTATGGCAATGGTCGTTTAGTTTTCCGACACACGCTGTACGTGGTTGACCAATCATAAAGGACGGCACCATCTGACCAATCACAGCAGTGAGGGCTCACGGAAAGGAGGGGTTTAGAAAGACTGATTCTTCACACTGCTTTACACGAGTCATTTACAAATCATTTAGAAATCTATTTTTGGGGAAAACTAAAGTGTTTTTTGACCTTGCATATATGTAAACCTGTTTTGGGAATCTATTAAAACAATATTATCAACCTTTAAAATGGCATAATAGGAGGATTTTAATAGTTCTCCTTCACTGTGTATTTAAGTTCCTGCTTGTGCACGCTTCATGTGTCTAGTATTGATTATACAAGCCACACGGTTTCACTGCCCTTTTGGATTTATTTGTGAGATTTAATAAAGACTTTTGTCATTTTGAACTATTCATTGTCTTTATCTGACTCAAAGTGTGACAGAATACTAGACCCAAAGATGAGAAGAAGAGAAAGGATTGCTGGCAGTAATGTGGCACCTCAAAGCTGCCTGGGAATCTGTGAGATTTTTTGGTGATTTTTTTATTTTTGTTATTTTTTTTTATGTGGCCGTTGCTTGGAGGACTATGTGGAGGAGTTTGTCACCATAAGCCACGAAGCAGCGTGTGATGATGTCACCCTCATGGATGGCTTGTGGTGTGGGCTGGATGAAGACATCCACTTCCTGATGCCCAGAGGGAATTCTTGTTGAGTTTTGTACATTAACTTTGCCCTCTGGGTGGATGGGTCCTCCTTTGAGGTAGGAGAAGCTGAAGAGGAGGACAACACCACAATTGTCCAGCCCCACTCAACATCCATCACCATGTCACCAATTCCAGTCAGGCATCACCCGCACATATGGAAACACAGCCAGAGCCCACCACAGATGTGGAGCTCTCGCCTACCGTGATGAGATCACCTGATGAGATCTGTTCATCACCTCATTGCCTGAGTCCCAAAAGAAGTCTGACCAGGTGTGTGAGCCGGCACCACCGTGTATTGCTGTGGGATGCTTGGAGTTTGAGGGTATGGAGAAGGACCTTATCCACTATTCTACCGCTGAGGGTGAGCTGGAATGGAGTGTTTTGGACTGTTTAGAGGAGAAAGTCTCCTTTTTCCTCCCGCCACCATTGATCCCACCCAGTACTGAGATACCTGAGTCTACGTCATCACCAAGTTCACCTATTTCAGAATTGCCTGTGTTTTCTTCATCATTGATTATGCTCTGCTCACAATTGCCTGTGTCTTCATCGCTGGTCTTGCTCATCTCAGAGAATCCCGAGTCTGAAGAGCACCCACCCAGCCTCCTTTTCCCACCTCTTCTTCACAATCCAGCCAGTTCTTCAGCCCTGCCTCTGCTGGCTCCCTCCAGTTCCTCAACATCTCCGGTTAACCCACTCAAATGTGCGGATCTGCCTCGAGTCCTCCAGTCGCCAGCTCCATCCAGGCTACAGGTTCCTATAGCTTTGGCTTTGGATTCAGTACTCGCTTATAGAGAGTTCACTTCTTCACAAGAAGCACAAATGTTCATTTGTATGAATGTGTTAATGACTTTCTTGTTGAAATCTGAAAATGAAAGCAACATGAAACCAGTATGCATATAGATACATTTATATAACTTAATATCCTCATAGTGACAGTTCATGCATGTGCTTTTATTTTCAGCTTAGCTGTGGTAGTAGAAGATGCATCATCTTCCTGTTGTGTCACAGTGAAAGTCTACTCACACGTGACTGTCGCTTCGCTGAAGCAGCAGGTAGGAAAGATCAAAACATGTCTTGAAGTCAAATCTAGTTTGTTGAATTGATCATCTAAGTGTTTGTTTTGTCTCTTGCAGATGTTTGTTGAGTATGGTTTTCACCCCAGGGTGCAGCGCTGGGTCATCGTTCAGTGTCTGTGCTCTGATGGCTGTTTAGTGTTTAGTGTTCCGATGTTTAGTGTCGTACAGCATCTACAGGGACAGTGACACTGCGTTTCTCTACCTCTTGTCTGCTCGTCACGCCTGCCTCAGTCACCAGCAGGATCAGGAGAATGGTCTCTCGATGCCGCCCTCAGCAGCGCCGCCAAACGCCACGCTCAGCCCCATACTGAATGCCAGTGGCCCCGTCTGCCACGACTGGAGAGGCTACAGCAGCACAGGTCTCTGTTGGTCATTAAATCTGCACCAATTATAAAAACAAATAGTTCAGGAGTCACACAGAAGACAGGTGTTACGTCCCAGGACGTATAAATTTGTGTTTTACTATCGTGTATGTCATTCATGGTGTGCTGCCAGTGGGGCCCCAATGGCCTTCTGGGAGTTGTAGTCTTTGTTGTATGTTTTGTCCTATTTCCTGTGCTCCTCCCTGTCCTAATCTAGGTGATTGGACCTACCAGCTGCTCCTTATCAATATCAACAGGAACTAGTATTTAAGAAGATCAAGAGAGTGAGCCAGTGAGAGGGTTCTTCTCCCAAGAGCATGTGTGTGTTGCAATGTTGTCAGTCCCAGAGTGTTGCGCTTGTTAGTGTGTTATGTATTTTAAGCTTAATATTACTTTTATGACTGTAGTGTGCTGTTCTACATATTAAGCTTAAATTTAAAACCAAAGTTAAATGTGATTTGGCTGCAGTGCACAGCTTTGAGTTGTATGCCTTTCTTATTGAGTGCTGAAGCAGTAGGGAGTTGGGTGCCATTTTCTTTTGCCCTCATTTTCTCCTGTTTTTGCTAGTTAGGAAGTAAGGTAAGAATTCTGTTGTTTATTTATATTTTGTTTACAGGTTAGCTAGATTTCCATTTGGCAGGTAGCAACCTTTTGTTTGTTATTTTGACTTTACCCGCTCCTGAAGAAATGCTCCTTTTATGTTAAAATTGTTTCCTTGAATCTTTTTTGCACTATATGTTATTTTGTTTATTGTAAACAAATTTACTTTCATCTTACTCAGTGTATTGAGTGCTGGGACTGAGATCGGTTCAACGTTTATCTCTCTTCCGTTTCAAACTTTCAATCCATAATGTTACTTCCCCTTTGCCCCTAGAAATCTAAATGGGAACGTAACAACAGGCTTCTTTTTAGACTAGTGCTTATTAGCTGAATTTTCAGCATCATTACTCCAGTCTTTTGTGTCACAAGATCCTTCAGAAATCATTCTAATATGCTGATTTGTTGCTCAAGAAACATTTCTGATAATGATCAATGTTGAAAACAGTTGTGCTGCACAATATTTTTATGGAAGCTGTGATTTATTTTATTTTTCAGGATTCTTTGTTGTATATATAATAAAAGAACAGCATTTATTTGAAACCAAAATCTTTTCTAACATTACAAATGCCTGAACATTTTGACACTTTTGAACAAAAGTAAAGCATCATTGATTAATTAAAGTGTTGTTGTTTTTTTTTTTTTTTTTTTTTTTTTTTTTTTTTTACAAAAAAATATATATATATTCTGACTCAAACTTCTGTACGGTGTATGAATGTTCCAGATTCTCATGTGTTTTCATTATCACTGTTTGGTTCAGTGTGTGTTTCTGATTGGTCAGTAGGCAGCAGTGGGTGTGGCTCAGAGAAACCCAGCGTCAGTGACATCATTAACCTTGAGATGTTGCAAATTGGAGGATCCAAACTGAAATCAAGTAACACACAGGTAATAATTACATAAATTCACATTTTTCCATTTCTGGAACAAGTGCAGACGGATTGTAAATAAGTGGCCTGCATCAACATAATCATAAAACACACACTCCCATAGACAGATTTAAATATTATGAAACATTTAAAGGAAGAGATCACAAATGGAAAAGACTGCATAAAAAAACACATTTTCATCTCTCTTTAGTAAGGCTGGTCCTGTCCTTCCTGTACATTCATAAATAAGTCTACGAGACCCGGCTGTGAAATCTGCAGCACAGATCGACCCAATCCTCCAAATCACAGTAGCGTTCAACAGGTGATTTCACTCACAACTACACCTGCTCACAGCATTCACTGTGCTGGAATATTCTGAGTGCTGATGTTTATTCTGTTTCTGTTTTAGGAAAAAGCAAGAAGATCTAACCAGTGAAACTGTGCTGTAAATACAAACAAATAGAGACAAAAGCCCTAAAATAACCTCACATTCACTCACATTTGAAGGACATGTACAAACAGACTCCTGTGGTTTGACATGCTAGTAATTTTAATGGCTCGCAAACAAAGCTTCAAACTCCCATAGCAGCTGTGCAGTGTATTTCACTGGTGGGTTCATCTCTATACAGTGCAGTTGTCAGTAACTAGTAACTGCCCAGTTCATTTGTTGCTTGGTTTCCCTTAAAGGAGTCGTGACCAGTGTTGGGAGAAGTTACTTTTAAAAGTAATGCATTACAATTTTGTGTT